>NC_051422.1:12835510-12845510 GCF_015228065.2 Penaeus monodon
AAAAAAAAAAAAAAAAAAAAAAAAAAAAAAAAAGGGGAAGGGGGGGAAAATTGGGAGGGGGAAAAAAAAGGGGGAAAAAAAAAAAAAGGGGGGGGAAAAAAAAAAAAGGGGGGGGAAAAAAAGGGGAAGGGGGGGGAAAAGGGAGGGGGGGAAAAAAAAAAAGGGGGGAACGCCTCTTTTCCTTTTTTTTTGGAACTTTGGGGGACAAAAAGAGTATTTAATTTCTGGAATGGAATTGTGTGCGTCTTGTTTACTATTTGGAACTGGCTTCATCCATGAAATAAAGATAAAAGCGATAACGGCGTGTTTATAATCATTATGGAATCACGACATTAAATGTGAAAAGAATGATAATGGCAATACAAATATAAATAGCAGTAATAATAGTTTTGCTAAACGCTAAAGATAGTAATGACAATGTTAATGATGGTAATAATGATAATAACAGCAGCAACAACATAAAAAGTAAAAAAACAATGATGATGATATGGCGAATGTTATACTTTATTATATAACATAAGTTTGATATAAGACCATAAACTACTACGAATAAGAACATTGCCGATCATATCAAGAATGGTAATGAAAGGGTAATGGTAATGGTAATGGTAATGGTAATGGTGATAAAGAAAAAGATAAAGTAAAGATAAAGAAGAAAAGATAAAGATAAAGATAAAGAAAAAAGAAAAAGATAAAGATGGGGGGGTAAAGAAAAAGATAAGATAATGATAATGATAATGATAATGATAAAGATAAAGATAAAGATAAAGATAAAGATAATGATAATAACGATAATAGAATGAATCATTTTTACCAGTTCACATATCTAGAAATAACATCAAATTAAAAACGACCATAAGAACATTAACAATAACAATGCCAATCCAGTCTCATTGGTCTTTCAGTAAACAGAGAGTCTTTTAAAAGTATCTGATGATTCATTCCACCGATAAATTCAGGCGATGATTAAAACAAACTGTAAAGTTATCTTCCCTATGTCATCAGTGTCATTTATTGATATTTGCATGTCATACATCTAATAAGAGAGAGAGAGAGAGAAAGAGAGAGAGAGGAAAGAGAGGAGAGAGAGAAGAAAGAGAGAAAAGAGAGGGGAGAAAGAGGAGAGACGAAGAAGAGAGAGAGAGAGAAAGAGAGAGAGAGAGAAAAGAGAGAGAGAGAGAAGAGAGAGAGAGAGAAGAGAGAGAGAGAGGATGAAGAGGGGAGAGGGGAGAAAGAGAGAGGAGAGAAAAGAGGGGAAGAGAAGAAAAAAGGAAGAAGAAGAGAGAAGAAAAAGAGAAGAGAGAGAGAGGAAGAGAAGAGAGAGAAAGGAAGAGAGAAGGAAGAAGGGAAAAAAAGAGAAGATGAATGGGACAGAAAACAGGAAAAGAGAAAAAAAAGAAAGAAAGAAGGAAAGAAAGGAAAAAAAAAGAAAGGAGGACGTAAGAGGAAGATAGGAAAAGGGCAAGAAAATTAAAAAAAGAAAAGGAAAGGAAAAAAAGGAGGAAGAGAAATTTTTAAAAAAACATGTGGCAAAAACAAAAGGAAATACTTTAAAACATACAATTTTTTTTCCTTTACTATAATGACCTGGAACCGCTTTTAATTGTTTCCCCAAGCCAACAGGCCTTCCCGAAACAATCACAATACGCCAAATTGGAAGGCTCTGTATTCTGGTCCCGCAATTTTATTATTTTTTTATGCATGATTCCATTTTAAAAACTAATCAATTTAAAAAACAAAACAAAAGGTGATTGGTTGTGGCAATTCATCGTTTTAATCGGGAACAACACGTTTTTTTAAAAACCCCCTTTCATCTCTACCATTAACACTTTAAACTCAATGCCCGGGACACTTTCAAATTTTTTTTTCAAACTCCAAAAACCTTTTCCCTTTCTGAAATTTTATATCTTTAATAGTCCGCTAGAATAAACACTCTTCGTTTTTTCTTTACTGTACCATTTATTTCATTATTTTGTTTGCCATTGTACAACATATATTACTTTTTTATTACTAATCATTATCATCATTATTATCATTATTTATTGAGGTTGCAATTGTAGTTTGGTGTCACATTACTATTGTTGGTAATCGGGTAACAGTTTTTATTCACTGTTTTATTATTAGCTTCCCTTCCGTGTCTTTTCTCTATCGCTAAACACTTCTCAGCTCCTAAACACTGCTGCTGACAACCCAGTCAGATATTTTTCCTTTTCAAACTCCACAACTTTCTCCCTTTTCAATTTTCTACTACATCTACTACCACTGATGCTCCTGCTACTACTACTACAACAACTACTTCTGTTATCAACACTACAACTACTATTACTGTTACCTACTATTATTATTACACTTACTTTTAGTTTCACTACTACTGCTACTACTATTATTACTATTACTACTACTGCTACTGCTACTGCTAGAGCTACTACTACTATTTCTACTACTACAGTCATCATTACTACCGCTATTATTACTGGAGATGATAATAAGTCAAAATAATATAGATATACTGCTTGTATTAGAGATGATAATATCAATAAGAAAGGTATCAGTGGCAATAATGCTGAAGATGATAATACTAAAGAAGATATCGTTGATGATTAATTTACTAAAATTTTACTAAAATAATAATAAATAATATTACTATTCTCCTATGATATTTTAGTTTGTTATTTTCGTCACCATAAACATAATCACTTGTATTTTATTTCTGCTTTCCTCATTTTTACTGCATAACTACACAATAGCATTACATGATAATTATCTTTCACCTAAATCACGTGTTGCAAAAATAAGATAATCAACACAAACCCACATTTTCGCATGAATTAACTTTGTTAGTTGAAAAAAATGGAATTAAAATGTGGAATCATCCTTTTATTCAAATGCAAATTCACTATTGAGGAAAAATGAATGTTTTGTAAGACAAAATATGATGTTAGCGTTAAGCCATTGAAAATGGTGAAAATGATGATAGTGATATCGATAATCATCAGATTTGTCAAAATAATGATGACTATAGCGTTACCCCAAAACAATCACAATAATGTTAAACGAATTCAAATTATTGTTATTATTATTTGAATGTATTATTATTTTTTTCACCCAAAATAAGAAACTCGCGGCACTAAGCGATGATAAAAGCCCTTTGATATTACCCAAGCCCAGAAATTTCTTTTCTGATAACTGGAATTTGACTTGACTTTTACAGGTAGGTTATGATCTATATTGGAAATCGTCATGAACTGGGAATATATTGTTTGAAAGAATTAGCTAACCCTTTTCTAGATATGACCAACTTTTACTGTAGTTACCATGGTACGATCTATCAGCTTTATCTCCCCCCCCCATCCCCCACCCCGCCGGTAACGCCTCCTTCCAATTGTCATGCAAAGGAGAGGTCAGAGATAGAGTGAGAGACTTCCAAAACTTTCAACTTGATCAAATCATTCCTTTGAATTGCATTACATTGCACGCCGGTGCAGCGGCAACATCTTCGTCTAGCAAATTTGCTGACCTTTGTTCAAGTACGCTGTTTGTGAATGGTAACCCTGGTCGTTCTTTGCTTTGCATCACCATCACCATCACCATCACCATCACCATCACCATCACCATCACTATCACCATCACCACCACCATCACCACCACCATCACCACCACCATCACCACCACCATCACCACCACCATCACCACCACCATCACCACCACCACCACCACCACCATCACCACCACCATCATCACATATTGTTATTATCAATATTATAATTACCATAACTATTGTTATCATTGATGAGATAACTTGCACTGCATACTATCTATAAACTGCGAAGTTTGAAAGTATAAGGAGGAATTTAAACCAAGTGTTCATCTGTGAGCCTGATGTGATGTGTTAAGTCTGTGAAAATATTGATTTGTACAGATAAGTACAACAAACAAACACAAAATTAGGACTATATTCGAAGGACATGTCAAGAACAGGCTTATTTTTGATAGTGCTGGTAATAAATTTAATGACGGTGTTGATAATGATAGTCTTTGGGATGGTAATAGAGATAACAATGGTAGAGGGTATAAGCAGCTTATCGTTATTAATTCATATGAATCAGGAAGAACTTGAACAAGAGACGACAAACATACACAGTTCGCTTAACACGTACACAGCGTACACAGCATACAGCGTACACAGCGTACACAGCGCGCGCGCGCGCGCGCGCACACACACACACACACACACACACACACACACACACACACACACACACACACACACACACACACACAAACACACACATACACAAACAATCAAACACACATACACAAACAATCAAACACACATACACAAACAATCAAACACACACATACGCAAACAATCAAACAGACACACACAAACACACACACGCACACCACAGAGCCAATAGCGTTGTCACTTCCACGAATCTCATAAACGCCCCTCCCCCCCTAAAAAAAAACTACAGGACACTTGGTTTAAAGGACCGATACACGTACAGTGACATTCAATAAAACGGTCCCCTACCCCCCCCCCCCACTACTTTTTCCCCCAATCTCTGCTCCCTCAAACCACGAGAATTCAGTTACCTAACAATATACATATATATATACGTATGAAATTGCTTCCCTTATGCCGTATGTGTTTTATTCCCGTTTAAGGATTAGGTTTACGGGTGGCTAATCTTGTGCTTCGTTTTGTTCTAACCTTTGGCGTTTGAAAATGAAATACGTGGAAGTAAATGGTAATATCATGGATTTTATGCGATCAGGTTAGTTATTATTAATGGGAGACTATTATTTTTTATGTATACCTTATTCTTACTTACTGTCATTATTACTATTACCACATTTTTTCATTAAAAAAATAGTAATACTGATAATGATTTTAGTATCATTATGATGGTGATGATATCTCCTCTCTTTCTTCTTTTTTATTATAATCATCATTATTATTACTACCATTGTCAATATTACTACTGTAGTTGTTTTTATTGTTATTATTATCAACTATTATCGTAGATATGATCACCATCATTATCATTATCATCATTATTATCAATATCGTTATTGCCATCAATATTCTCACTATCATCACCATTCTCTTCAGCTTGATTATCCATTATGTAATCATAATCAACATCAACATAATCTTTGTGAAGAGAAAATCATAATGATACAGGCAATAATGATGACAATAAAAATGATGATGACAAAGAGATATTCTGAAACTACAATGAATCGCTAAATTGCATGCGATTTTGTTCCTTCATTCAGATGGAGGTTAAAAGATTAAAAGTCCATTTTCTTGTTTGTTCAGGTCTGTCGCCCCATGTGCCTTTTAAATCGTATTTTGTTCAACTCTGGTAAATGAAACAGATCATGGAAAGTATTATGGGATAACAAATACTGAAATATCGCAATGTAAATTATCTGAAAAGCAATGACACTGACAAATGTAAATTTATATGGCATATCTGTATATATCCATCTATTTATCTTGCGACAGACACCACCTCCGAACGAACGAACGAACGAACGAACAAAAAACAAACAATAAACAAACACACACATACATATGATCGCAGCATTGAGTTTGCAATGGAAATTCATAATGATTGCATTCACGCGTTTATTTGTGTTAATGAGTGAATTGAACAGTAATAATAGTACTTTCACTGTCTGCTGATGCCATGTGGGGGGCACCCTCTCTCTCTCTCTCTCTCTCTCTCTCTCTTCTATCCCTCCCCTCTCTCTCCTCTTCTCCTCATCCCTCTCAAATCTTCTCTCCTCTCCTCTCTTCCTCTCCTCTCTTCTCTCTCTCCACTTCCTTCCCCCTCCTCTCTATTTCCCTCTCTCTCTCATTCCCCCTCTCTCTCTCTCATCCCCCCCCCTCTTCATTCCCCCTCTCTCTCTCATTCCCCCTCTCTCTCTCTTCATTCCCCCCTCTCTCTCTCATTCCCTCTCTCTCTCCTCTCATTCCCTCTCTCTCTCTCATTCCCTCTCTCTCTCTCATTCCCTCTCTCTCTCTCATTCTCTCTCTCTCTCTCTCATTCCCTCTCTCTCTCTCTCTCTCTCTCTCTCTCTCTCTCTCTCTCTCATTCCCTCTCTCTCCCTCTCTCTCTCTCTCTCTCCCTTCCTCCCTCTCTTATCCTTTCCCTTTGCCCTTCTTTTTTTTCCAAGACGGACATTTTTTCTCCCACTTCTTTCCTTACTATGACTCAGCCTTTTCACCCGTCTAGCAATCTTGATTTACCAAACGACGTTCCACAGCACAAACAGGCGCGTAACTTTTCGCTTAAAACTGTTCATATCTTTCTCGCTTTTCACTCTAATTTTCACCCTTTAAGTCTCGTTTTTTTTCGTGTGCTCTTATTTTTTTATTTATTTATTTATTTTTTATCGTCTCTATTTTAGTGTCTTTTTCTCTTGGTTTATTTTAATCGAGATCATTCCTCTCTGTCTAATTATCGACAAATCAGCGATTCAGTCAGTAGATCAAGCGATCTGTCTGTCTGTCTATCTGTCTGTCTCCCTCTCCATTACCAAAAAAGAAAAAAAAGAAGAAAAAATATATATAATAAAAAAAATAAATACCGAATAAGAAGAAATAAATAACGAAGGTAAAAAAAAAAAAATAGAAACTCGAAATCCAATCCACGACTAAACTGTCTGTCCTCTTGGGCGGAAAACTTTCTTTCTTTCGAGTATATGTCGGTTTTTTCGAATCCCATAGGTCTTTTTGGTGACCTCTGACCTCGTCTTAGTCGGCTCTTTCTTTTGGCTTTCTTTCTAACTTCCAGGAAAAGAAGAGGAAAAGGAGTGAAAGGGAGAAGGAGGAGAAGGGAAGGGAGGAGAAGGGAGGAGGAGGAGGGGAAGGGAGAAGGAGGAGAAGGGAAGGGAGGAGAAGGGAGGAGGAGGAGGGGAAGGGAGAAGGAGGAGAAGGGAAGGGAGGAGGGGGAGGGAAAGGGAGGAGGAGGAGAAGGAAGGGAGGAGAAATGAGGAGGAGGAGGGAAAGGGAGGAGGAGGAGAAAGGAAGGGAGGAGAAGGGAAGGGAGGAGAAGGGAAGGGAGGAGAAGGGAAGGGAGGAGGAGGAGAAAGGAAGGGAGGAGGAGGAGGGGAAGGGAGAAGGTGGAGAAGGGAAGGGAGGAGAAGGGAAGGGAGGAGAAGGAGAAGTGAGGAGGAGAGGGGGGAAAAGGGAGGGAGGAAGGGAGGGAGGGAGGGAGGGAGAGAGAGTGAAAGCGATAGATAGAGAGAGTGTGAGTGAGAGTGAGTGTGAGTGAGTGAGTGAGTGAGAGACAGAGAGAGAGAGAGAGAAAAAGAGAGAGAGAAGAGAGAGAGAGAGAGAGAGAGAGAGAGAGAGAGAGAGAGAGGAAGAGAGAGAGAGAGAGAGAGAGAGAGAGAGAGAGAATGAGAGAATGAAAACAGACACAAACTACTCTAACGACGAAGGACGGGCAAGTTTGATCCAGACAACAAGTGACGTTCCAATTTGAATCATTCACAAATACACCCGCGCTTGTCTATGATAATGAATGAAATGAACTGCATTAACAGCGCATTCATGAACAGGCCATCAACGAAATTATGGCTCTCGCTGTTTACCTGTTTGGAAACCTGCCTCTATCTTTCGTTCCTCTTGATGGCTCTGTCTATCACTCTATCGTCTCCCTTTCTCTTTCCCTCTCTCTTTCTCTTTCCCTCTGTCTTTCTCTTTCCCTCTCTCTTTCTCTTTCCCTCTCTCTTTCTCTTTCCCTCTCTCTTTCTCTTTCCCTCTCTCTTTCTCTTTCCCTCTCTCTTTCTCTTTCCCTCTCTCTTTCTCTTTCCCTCTCTCTTTCTCTTTCCCTCTCTCTTTCTCTTTCCCTCTCTCTTTCTCTTTCCCTCTCTCCCCCCCCCCTCTCTCTCTCTGCTTATCTATCCATCTACACGCACACGCACACGCATTTCCTTGTTTTTCCTCTTTCTTTGTCACATTTATCACCACCAAGTAATCCCTTTCATTTTCGCTTTCCTATCCAAAGCATTTTTTCTTCGCTTACTTTGCTATGCTCCTTTTACTTTTTTATGACCTTTTTCCTTCTTCCCTTTCATTTTGGTTCGTTTTTTTTTTATCATTCTTTC
The DNA here is from genome assembly GCF_015228065.2 of Penaeus monodon. Taxonomy (NCBI): domain Eukaryota; kingdom Metazoa; phylum Arthropoda; class Malacostraca; order Decapoda; family Penaeidae; genus Penaeus; species Penaeus monodon. Next base: position 12,843,638 of record NC_051422.1, read on the forward strand.
AGCCATTATCGTCCCAGTTACTATATTCAGGCGTCCATGATTTTTCAGGCAAGGTTCCACATCACTAACAGGTTGCGTAACATTTTGCTTAAAAGGATTCATATCTTTCTCGTTTTTCACTCTAATTCTCTTTCCTAGATTTATTTTCAGCTTTCCTGTGCTCCTTTTCGCTATTTATATATGATTTTTAGACTAGATCTGCCTGGATCTCTGTTTGGCTCTCTCTCTCTCGTTCTCTCACTCTCTCGGTCTCACTCTCACTCTCTCGGTCTCACTCTCACTCTCTCGGTCTCACTCTCACTCTCTCGGTCTCACTCTCACTCTCTCGGTCTCACTCTCACTCTCTCGGTCTCACTCTCACTCTCTCGGTCTCACTCTCACTCTCTCGGTCTCACTCTCACTCTCTCGGTCTCACTCTCACTCTCACTCCCACTCTCACACTCTCTTCCTCTTTCTCACTTCTTTCTCTGTCTATGTGTTTACCTGTGTGTGTGTGTAAGTCTGTTTGTCTCTCGCTCTTTATCACTTATCACTTATCAAAAGTCACATTTAAAACTTATTACAAAGCAACAAAAAGCTATTTTTAAAGGGATGGGGAAAGAATAAAGTCGTATAGCACTTTTTTCTTTTTTTTTCTTATATGTCCTGGGTATGACGTTAAACTGCATCCCCCTGCTGCCTTGTAGGGTATGCCTCTTCAGGCAAAGGCTAGGAGAAGGGAACCCTCACTCCAAATCCCCCTGCTGCCTTGTAGGGTATGCCTATTCAGGCAAGGGCTAGGTCCACCGCCGACATCTGTGGTGGCGTCAGGAAAGGCATCCGGCCTTAATACGAAGCTGCCAATCTAATAATATGATATGGATAAAAAAATGATCCGCACCGGCGACCCATGATGAACACGGAAAAGCCAGTTGAAGAAAAAGAAGAAACTTTTTTTTTCCTCATGAAATGAATGTTCAGCCCACCGGTCACGTATTAATATCCTGTTCCCCAAGCGCTTTGCCACCAAGGAGTCATCAAAAAGGCCCTTGTGATGAGACCTGATTTCCACTTCTGATGTTATTTATATCGATACGATGATTTTTTCGACATTAACAATAAAACGTAAAAAATGTTCTTTCCGATAATCACGGAAAAGGATAAACAGGTGATATTGGCAGGACTTATAGTTGACTAAGAACTTGCAGAGCCATGTATGTGTTACTAAAATCACAGTGGACACGGCGTGAACTTTATGCCATTCCCACCTTGGGTTAAAGTAATACCTGTTTTTAACCAAAAAGGAGCTGTAAAACATAAATTAAAAGATAAAATAGAATAAGAAAGAAAATTAAATATAATCCAGTTTATTAATTCCTCTCAAAAGACGATAGACTAGGGGTGGTAGGTAATCGCAATCCAGCCTCCTACGACTTATAGCACTATACTATAGTACAATAGTAACACTGCGAGGCTCTACAAAACATTTATGCTGGAGAATTGTCGTCCTACTCAGAAAATATCGATTACTGCTTTAGCTCCAGACTTGGTATTCATGAAAAGTCATAAAATTTTCTTTGATATATTTAAGGATTATCCTGAAAATACGCTTTGAATTCAAGTCAATTCAAGTAATACGGCCTACGATAATAATTTGTAATAATGAAAGGGCATATGTATTGCAATGAGTCTCACTTATATTATAACAATACTACAACGCGTTTAATATATTTTATATATAAACATGACATCTCGGCGTTTGTTGTCACTGTCCCGCTGTGTAAACGAACGGCAACATTGGTTTTTATAGAACACTACAGTAAATATTGAGTTACCGGCTTAATCAGCGCTTGACAAAAAAGAAATAAAAAAAGAGTCCTGATGTATTACTGAT
>NC_051422.1:12853010-12860510 GCF_015228065.2 Penaeus monodon
GGAGAGAGAGGAAGGAGGGGGTGGAGTGTGAGTGTAAAGGAGACACTACACCTAATTCCAATGAACTCCCCTTTAATTAATAAGCGAACTCAGATCGTTAGCTCGACCAGGAGACGTTGCCAGGAATACAACAATGCTTCACTCGCCAGCACCTAGTTCCTTCCTTCCCTACGTGACAGGTGGGCTGTTTCCTTCTCTTTACCTGTCTCCCTGCCTGTCTATCTGCCGGTCTTATATGTGTGTGTGTGTGTGTGTGTGTGTGTGTGTGTGTGTGTGTGTGTGTGTGTGTGTGTGTGTTTTGTGTTTGGTGTTTTGGTGTGTGTGTGGTGTGGGGTGTATGTGTTTCTGTATGTGGTCGTATGTTTTGCTGTATTTGGTGTTGATGTGTGCGTTTTGTGTGTCTGTATGTTTTTGTCTTATGTGTGTCTGTAGTGGTCGTATGTGCGTCTGAAAGTTTTTGCCCTGTAGTGTGTCTTTATTTTGGTCTGTGTGTGGTCTGTGTTTTGGTGTCGTGGGGTTTTGGTCTGTTTTGTTGTCTGTATGTGTGTCTGTAGGTGTGTCATGTTTTGTTGAAATGTGTGCCCTGTTGTGGTTGTGGGGGTTTTGGGTGTGGGGTTGTGTGTGGTTTTGGGTGTGTTTTGTTGGTGTTTTGTCTGTGTGTGTGTTGTGGTGTGTGTCTGTGTGTGCTCTGTTGTTCTGTGCTGGGGTGTGTGTCTGTGTCGGGTGTGTGTCTGGTCTGTGTGTGGTGTGTTGTTTGGGTGGGTGTGTGGGTGTCTGGTGTGTGTGTGTCTGTATGGGGTGTATGTTGGGTCTGTAGGGTGTTGTATGGTGTTGTATGTGGGCTGTTGTGGTTGTATGTGCGTCTGTTGTGTGTCTGTATGTGTTCGGTATGTGTGCGGGGTGTGTCTGTATGTGTGTTGTAGGGTGTCTGTATGTGTTTTGTATGGTGTTGTATGTTTTGGGGTCTGAAATGGGTTCTGTGTGTGTGTCTGTGTGTTTTGTCGTGTGTGTGTGTGTGGGTTTTTGTGGGGTTAGTGTTGGTCTTGGTTGTTCTGGTGTGTGTTTTGTGTGTGTGTGTCTGGTGTGCTTGTGTGATCTGTGGTTGTGTGTGTTTGTGTGTGTGTGTGTTCTATCTGTGTTGTGTGGTGTGTTGTGGGTGTTTGGGGTGTGTGTGTGTGTGTGTGGTGTGTGTGTTTTGGGGGTTGTTTGTGTTTTGGTTTTTTTTTTTTTTTTTTTTTCCCTTCCCCCCCCCCCACCTCTATTTCCCCCTCACCCCTCAAATCCCCCTCTCACACTCTCAAACTCTCACACTCTCAAAACCTAATCTACCTCTCCCCACTTTTCACCCCCCTTTTCACCCAATTTTTCCACTCTCACACTCCCCCACACTTTCACCTTTTCACACCCCACCACTCTCACACTCTACACCTCACACTTTTCAATCTAACACTTCCCCCCTTTAAAACCTCTCACACTCTATCACTTCACACTCTATCACCCCTCACACTCAAATCACTTAAAAATCTATCACTCTCACCCCTCACACTTTCACATTTCACTCTCACACTCAATCACTCTCACACTCTATCACTCTCACACTCTATCACTCTCACACTCTATCACTCTCACACTCTATCACTCTCACACTCTATCACTCTCACACTTAGACTCTCACACTTACACTCCCACACTCTAAAAAATTCACCTCACACTCTAATCCCTCCCCAAAACTCTATCACTTCACACTCTTTTCCTTCAAAACTCTAAAACTTCCCACTCTTTTCACTCTCCACTTACCCCTCTCACACCTACCCATTTCCAACTCTATAACCTCACACTCTACACTCTCACACTCATCACTCTAAACACTTTTATAAACTCCACACTCTTCACTCTCACCCCCTTATCACTCTCCCATCAAATCACTCTCACCCTCTATCCCTCACACTTTTCCACTTCCCCCCTCATCCTCTCACCCCTCTATACTCTCACACTCTATCACTCTCACACTCTAAACACTCCACCCTCTATCCTCACACTCTACACTCTCACACTCTACACTTCAAAACTCTACACTTTTCACACTCTAACACTCTCCACCTACACTCTCAACTCTATCACCCTCACACTCTACCCATTTCTACCTATCACTTCACCCCTTATCACTCTCACCCCCCCCCCCTTATCACTCTCCCCACCACACTCTCCCATTTATAAATCTCACACTTATCCTCAAAAACTCTATCACTTCCCCAACTCTATCACCTCACACCCCTACCCACCCCTCCCCACTCTACCCTTTCCCAACTCTTCACTTCACACTCTTTTCACTCTCAACTCTTTTTACCCACCCCTCTACCCACTCTCCCCACTCTATCACTCTCACACTCTACCCACTCTCACACTTTTCACCTCCAAAACCTCTCACCCTTTCCCCACATTTCACACTCTCCAACTCAACACTTCACACTCTACCCTCTCACCCTCTATCATTTCCAAAACTTCCCCTCACCCCCTCCCCCCTCTCCCCCCTCTCACACTCTCAAACTCTATACTCTCACACTCTAATCACCTCACACTCAAATCACTCCAAAACTCTATCACTCTCCCCTCTTCATCCCCCACACCCCTCACTCTCACATTTATTAACTCTCACACTCTATAACTCTCACACTCTATCACTCCCCAAAATCTCCCACTCTCAAAATTTTCCTCTCCATTTAATCAAAACTCTTCACTCTCCAACACTCTTCACTCCCCCTTATCATTTCCCCCCCTTTCTTACTCTCACACTCTATCACTCTCACACCTATCACTTCACACTCACACTCCACACTTATAAATTCACACCTATCACTCTCACACTCTATACTCTCACACCCCTTTTCACCCCAACTCTACACTCTACCCCTTCTAACTCTCAACTCTTCACTTCACCTCTACCCAATCTCACACTTTCACTCTCCCACTCAAATCACTCTCCCCACCTTTTCACTTCACACTCCACCTCCCCCCTCTCACACTTTTACCACTCTCACACTTTTCCACCCCCCACACTCTCACACTCTAAACTCTCCCACCCCTCTCCCCCTTTTCACACTCTACCCCTTCCCACTCATCACTCCACCTGCCCTTTCCACCTCATCACTCTCACACTCATCACTTCACCCCTTTTTTTCCCCATTTCCCCCACACTCTATCACTCTCCACTCTATCATTTCTCCCACTTATCCCTTTCCCCATTTCATCACTCCCCACCTTACCCACTCTACCCCTCTATCACTCCACCCCTTATCCCTCCCCAAAACTCTATCCTCTCACCCTCTACACTCTCACATTTAAAATCCCTTCACACTCTATCCCCTCCAAACCTTAAATCTCACACTCTTTTCACTCTCACCTCTTCCCTCTCCCACTCTTCCACTTCACACTCTATCACTCCCCACACTCTATCACTTTTCACCCTCTATCACTCCTCAAACCCCCTTTAATCCCACCCCTCAAAATTTTCACTTAAACCCCTCACACTCAAATCCCTCTCACACTTACCCTCCAAAATTATACTCTCACACTCTATCACTCTCACATTTCTACCCACTTACACTCTACCCACTCTCCCCCCCCTTACACTTCACACTATCACTTCCCCACTCAAATTCACTTCACACTCTATCCTTCACACTCACACTCTCACACTCAAATCCCTCTCCCCCTCTATCATTTCCAAACCAAATCACTCTCCCAATTTACACTCTCACACTCTATCACTCTCACACTCTATCACTCTCACACTCTATCACTCTCCCACTCTATCACTCTCACACTCTATCCCCCTTTTCAACTCTATACTCTCACATTTCACTCCACACCCCTATCACTCTCCCACTCTATCACTCTAAAACTCTTTTTCCTCTCACACCTATCACTCTCACACTTACCCATCTCCACTTTTTATCACCCCCACACTCTATCACTCTCAAAATTTATCACTCTCAACCAAAACCTCACACTTATCACTTCACACTCTATCATTTCCTCACCCCTTACACTCTCACCCCCTCTATCACTTCACACTTATCACTCTCACCCCTTTTATCCCTCCCCACACTTATCACTCTAAACCACCTATCATCTCACATTTAAATCACTCCACCTCAACATCTCACCCTAAAATCACCTCACACTTTCAATCCTACCCCTTTTCATCCTCACATCTATCACTCCACACTTATCACTCTCACACTCTATCACTCTCAACACTATCATTTCCCCAAACTATCACTCTACACTCTATCACTTCACCCCTCTATCATTTCTCACACTCTATCACCTCAAAATTTCACTCTCACACCTATCATCTCACCTCTTATCCCCCTCTCACTCCCCTCTATCACTCTCCCCACTCTATCACTCTCACCCCTTTTTACCCAACTCTCACACTTATCACTCTAACTCTATCACCCCCCTTCCACAAACTCTATCACCCCCTTATCACCCCCCTCTACACTCTCACACTCTACCCCCAACTCTACACCTACACTTTTCACTACACTTTTCCCACACTCTTCACTTCCCCACTCATCACTCCCCCACACTTTATCACTCCCCCACACTCTACCCTCTACACTCTACACTATACACTCTATCACACTCTCACCTTCTATCCTCTCAAACCCCTTCCTCAAAAAAAAAAAAACCAAAAAAAAATCTGTAAAATTAAAACCTCACCCTCAACACCCCCATTTACCCCCCCAACCACTAAAAATTCTATAAATACAGCTCCACCCCTTCGAAATCCCTTCCTTTTAAAAGGGGGGGAAGGGGAAAAGGGGGAAGGGGGAAGAAAAAAGGAGAAAAGAAAAAAAGGGGGGAAATGGAAAATAAAAAAAAAGGGGGGGAGAAGAGGGGGGGGGAAAAGGGAACACAATAAAGGGAAATTTCCAAGAAGGGGGAAAAGGGGGAAACCTCAGAAACGGGGGGCGGGGGGGGGGGGCCCCCTTTTAAGGGGAAGGGAGGGGGGAGGGGAGGGAGGAGGGGGAAAAGGGGGAGAGAGGGGAGAGGGGGGGGAGGGGGGGGAGGGGAGGGGGGAGGGGAGAGGAGGGGGAGGTTCGAGAATGGAGGGGAGGGGAAGGAGAGAGAGAGGGGGAGAGGGGAAGAGAAAAAGAGAGAGAGAGAGAGGGAGGGGGAGAGGGGAGGAGAGGGGGAGGGAGAGGGAGTGGGAGAGGGAAAGTGGGAGGAGGAGAGAGGGGAGGGGGAAAAAGGAGAGGAGAGGGAAAAGGGGGGGGGAAGAGGGAAAAGGAGAAGAGGGAAAAGGAGGGGAGAGGGGACGGAGAGGGAGGGGGGGAGGGAGAGGGGAAGAGAGACGAGAGGAGGAGAGAGGGGAGGGGAGGAGGGAGAGGGGAGGGGGGAGGGAGGGGGGAAAAGGGGGGGAGGGAGGGGAGTGGGGGAAAAAGGGGGAAAGGAGGAGAGGGGAGAGGGAGAGGGGAGAGAGAGAGAGAGGGGAAGAGAGAGAGAAAAGAGGGAGAGGGAGAGGGGGGAGGGGGAAAAGGAGAGGGAGGGGGAGGGGGAAAAAGGGAGGGGGGAGAGGGAGGGGGAAAAAGGAGAGGTGTCTATTGTGGGTCTTTTGTTTTAGTTTTGGGTTTTTCTGTACTGTCCTTTGTCCAGACACAGTTAGATGTCGCCTATCAACTCCCCGGTTTTGTTTGTATATCGGTCTGTAACCCCATCAGTAAAGTCGTTTTGTCTTTTGTCTGTTTATCTGGGTACCAGTTTTTCTGTCTATCTGCCATCTCCCTCTTCACTCTTTCATTCTTTCATTTAAAGAATGAAAAGAGGGAAAAAAATAAAAAACCCAAAAAAATACAAAGAATGAAAGACTCAAAGAATGAAAGACTCAAAGAATGAAAAAATCAAAGAATGAAAAAATCAAAGAATGAAAGAATCAAAGAATGAAAGAATAAAAAAATGAAAGACTCAAGGATTAAGAAAGAAAGGATAAATCAAAGAATGAAAGAATCAAAGAATGATTCTTTGATTCTTTCATTCTTTGAAAGAATGAAAGTATCAAAGAATGAAAGAACCAAAGAATCAAAGAATGATTTTTTGATTCTTTCATTATTCGATTCTTTCATTCTTTGAAAGAATCAAAGAATGAAAGAAGGAAAGAATGAAAGAGTCAAAGAATGAAAGAGTAAAAAAATGAAAGAATGAAAGAATCAAAGAATGATTTTTTCATTCTCTCTCTATTCTCTCTTATTTTTCTCTCTCTATTCTCTCTTATTTTTCTCTCTCTATTCTCTCTTATTTTTCTCTCTCTATTCTCTCTTATTTTTCTCTCTCCATTCCCTCTCCATTCCCTCTCCATTCCCTCTCCATTCCCTCTCCATTCCCTCTCCATTCCCTCTCCATTCCCTCTCCATTCCCTCTCCATCCCCTCTCCATCCCCTCTCCATCCCCTCTCCATCCCCTCTCCATCCCCTCTCCATCCCCTCTCCATCCTCTCTCCATTCTCTCTCCATTCTCTCTCTATTCTCTCTCCATTCCCTCTCCATTCCCTCTCTATTCCCTCTCTATTCCCTCTCTATTCCCTCTCTATTCTCTCTCTACTCTCTCTCTACTCTCTCTCTATTCTCTCTCTATTCTCTCTCTATTCTCTCTCTATTCTCTCTCTATTCTCTCTCTATTCTCTCTCTATTCTCTCTCTATTCTCTCTCTATTCTCTCTCTATTCTCTCTCTATTTTCTCTCTATTCTCTCTCTATTTTCTCTCTATTCTCTCTCTATTCTCTCTCTATTTTCTCTCTATTCCTCTCTCTATTTTCTCTCTATTCTCTCTTTATTTTTTTCTCTCTCCCTCTCTCTCTCTCTCCCTCGCCTCCCTCCCTCCGTCCCTCTCTCACACACACACACATTTTCACTTTGATATTACAACATTTTTATAGCTTCTTGTCGATATTCTTTGATCTCTGTATAACAGTAGCTTGTGCATTGAAGTGCAGCCTATGTGTGTGCTCCCTTTTTTGTGTGGGTACATGCGTACCTGCATGCATGCACGCTTGTTTGCTTGCTTGTGTGTTGTGCTTGCATACGTTCATATATGCAATCGTGTGTGTGTGTGTGTGTGCGTGTGTGCGTGTGTGTGCGTGTGTGTGCGTGTGTGTGCGTGTGTGCGTGTGTGTGCGTGTGTGTGTGTGTGTGTGTGTGTGTGTGTGTGTGTGTGTGTGTGTGTGTAATGTGTGTGTGTGTGTGTGTGTCTATGTGTGTGTGTATGTGTGTGTCTATGTGTGTGTCTATGTGTGTGTCTATGTGTGTGTGTATGTGTGTGTGTATGTGTGTGTGTATGTGTGTGTGTATGTGTGTGTGTATGTGTGTGTGTCTGCGTGTGTGGCGCATGCGCGTGCATGTGCGTATGCGTGTTTGTATGTGCGAGAGAGCGTACTATACGGAATTTGTGTATTTATGTGCCTGTGATTATATACGTGTGCATAAATTCCCACACGGA
>NC_051422.1:12866449-12885215 GCF_015228065.2 Penaeus monodon
TCTTTTCTCTCTCTTCTCTCTCCTTTCCCTCTCCCTCATTTTTCCCCTTTTCCCCTCTCTCCCTTCCTCTCTCTTCCTCTCTCTTCCTCCTCTTCTCTTCCCCCCTCCCTCCCTCCCTTTCTCTTCTCTTCTCTCCTCTCTCTATTCTCTCTCTCTATTCTCGTCTCGTCTATTCTCTCTCTATTTCTCTCTCTATTCTCTCTCTATTTCTCTCTCTATCTCTCTATATTCTCTCTCTATCTCTCTCTCGCTTCTCTCTCTCTCGTCTCGTCCTCATCTCTCTCTCTCTCTCTCTCTATTCTCTCTCTCCCTCTCTCTATTCTCTCTCTCTCTATCTCTCTCTCTCTCTCTCTCCTTCCCTCTATCTCTTCTCTCTCTCTCTCTCTTCTTCCTCTCCTCTCTAATTCTCTCTCCTCTCTCTCTCTCTCTCTCTCATCTCATTCTCTCTTTCCTCTCTCTCTCTCTCTCTCTCTATTCTCTCTCTCTCTCTCTCTCTATCTCTCTCCTCCTATCTTCACTCTCTCTTCTCTCTCTCTCTCTCTCTCTACTATCTCTCTCTCTCTCTCAGTCTCCTCTCTCTCTATTCTCTCTCTTTCGCTCGATCTCCGTCTCTCTCTCTCTATTCTCTCTCTCTCCTCCTCTCTGCTCCTCTCTATTCTCTCTCTCTCTCTCTCTCTCTCTCTCTATATCTCTCATCTCTCTCGCTCTCTCTCTCTCTATTCCTCTCTCTCTCTTTTCTCGTCTCTCCTCGTCTCTTCTCTCGTCTCTCTACTCATCTCCAGTTCTTGTCTCTCTCATCTCTCTCTCTATATAGATATTAGATATCTTATTATATAAATATTCTATATTTCTCTTTCTCTCTCTCTCTCTTCCATCTCTCTTCTTCTATTCTCATTCCTCTCTCTCTCTCGCTCTATTCTCTCTCTCTCTCTCTCTATCCTCTCTCTCTCTCTATTCTCTCTCTCTCTCTCTCTATTCTCTCTCTCTCTCTATACTCTCTCTCTCTATATATTCTCTCTCTCTCTATTCTCTCTCTCTCTCTCTCTCTCTCTCCTCTCTCTCGATGTGTAAAAGAGAGAGAAGGCTCAAACATGTGCAATTAAGAATGTTATTCTTAGAAAAGAATTTCTGCAATAGTAGCACCAGTGGTTAATAGTGCAATATATCATTATTGATTTAAGTGGGTAGCGTCGAAGCACATACTTTTTAGTTGAAGTGTTTTATATAAAAGAAAAAAAATAATAATAATAATAAAAAAATAATCGTATGTTTCCTGACCATTATTGCATGAAGGAAATTCAAAACGCAAACAGCCATAACATATTTACAAAACTTTAGATGTTTTTATTACATATATATATATATATATATGTATATCTAGCATCTATCTCTCTATCTATCTATCTATCTATACTATCTCTCTATCTTATATCTTCTATCTATCTATCTATCTATATATAAAACAAGTTAACAGATAATAACAGTATGAGTAACTGATTTATCTATTTGTATAGATTAATAGTAAGTATATATTACGCAATCTCAGTGATATGATTTTATACAATATGCAAGTGAATGGACATTATACAAACAAATATATCTATTATGAACGGATGGACAGACAATTGCAAAACAAATAAACAAATGGATAAACCGATATAATCATGAAGAAATACTAAATTACGAAGAATGATTACATAAACAAAAACAAAAGACAAGGAAGAAAACAACACCAATCCCCCTCCCCTTCCCACCCACCCACTCCACCCAACACCCACCCACGCCATCCCCCCTCACCCACCCACACACACACACAACACACACCCACACACACGGACACCCCCACACACACAACAACACCCACACACAACACACACACACACACACACCACACACACACACACACCACACACAAAACACACGGTGCCTTCCCAGCCCACACATCACCGCTTACCCCTTTACAAGGCATCGCTCGCGTTAAGTAGCCCCCAAGTAGCCCCTAGGTAGCCCCCGGGAAGACTATTCCAAATGACGTTAATTGCAAAGACCGTGGGAAGCTTGCCAAGACCTTACCACGAAATCAACTCGAATCATAGGAATGAAACTGAAACTGAAACCTGAAACGGAAGCGTGAAGTTGAAGCCTGAAATAAAAGTCAGAAAGTAAAGCCTGAAATCCAAGCCTGAAAATGAAGCCTTCAGCTGATGCCAAAGTTCTAGTTCTTGCAGTTTTGATACTGAGTTGTTTGTGATTATGGCAGTTGTGAGATTGGGTTTGAATACATAGGCGGCAGTTTCCGCTAACTGTGAAAATTATGGTGAGCATTGGTACGGTTTGTTAAGATCGTTGTGGTTGTTATCGATATAGTTGTGGTTTTGGTAACTGAATGTGATTATGGTTATGGCAGTGATGATCGATGTAATTGTGAAAATGGTTATAGCTGGGTGATTAAAATGACAGTTTTGTTAATAATGATGAAGGATATGGTAGTTATAGTGATAGTGATGGTTCTGATGATGTTGGTTATGGTGGCGGCTATGGCAGTAAAGACAATTATGGTGATCGGGATTATAACTAAAGATGATGGCGATGACGGTGATAATGATGGTAATAAAATTATTATAACAGCTAATATGATTAAAGCAAGGAGCTAATGACGATGACGATGATAATACTGGCAAAAAATATAACAATAGTGATGACAATAATATAATAATAAAGATAATCATGATAAAGCTAACAACGATAATGATATATAATGTTAATACACGGCGATACATGAAAATGACGAGTATACTAGGCATCACTATAACTATCATTATTATTATCATTATCATCACTTTCATTATCATCAATACTTATCGCTTTTGTTTCAATCATCACTTACGTCAATATCGCCCCCTCCCCCCCCCCCCCCCCCCCCCCACTTCCCGTTTTTAGACAATAAAACAATGGTAAAACGTGTGTAATGAACAGATCAAGGAACGTTCGCTTGCCTGGACTACATTGTTCTTTGTAGCATAATGCAAGATCCCCAACCAAAGAATTCCATTAAGCGGAGAAAAATCGACACGCAGAACGACTCTAGACCTCTTTACTCACGGTCTAAAACTCGCTATAACGAAGGAAATATTTTTTAAGGTGAAAGCTTGGGTGGTTGGTAAAGTTCCCAGAGAGAGCGAATGCGTGAAACATTTATCAAGAACGAAGAGGGAATTCCTTCGATCAACGTAAATATTGAAAGGCTTCAGTCGTCATGAATATTGAACACTAGTCGTCACATTTCTTATTAGTTTTTTTTTTTTTTTTTTTTTTTGAGGAAAGGTTACCAGAAGAAGTTTGTGACACACGTCTCACCCGACATGTTTCACCCGACATGTTTCACTCGACAGGTTTCACTCATTATAATTTCACAAGAAAACAGTCACAGTCTCTTCAAAGCCTATGCGACCTGACAGACAGACAGCCAGATACAACCACTATCTGTAATCAATCCAGATCCTTATAATTTGTAAATAGCTGTCGACCTTGATGTCTCGCGATGCAACCCAACACCCAACGCAACTCATGAGAAATCCAATACTAGTGCGTGCGAGTGTTGCAACTCCAATACTTCTGACGTTTGGCTTTGGCTGATCGGCGACTCAAGTTCATCCTCCTCGAAATAGCAGTTCGAACCCAGTCTCGATAATGAGTTCAAGCCATTTTGCAAACGCGAGGATCTCTTTGGGGGGGGGGGGGAGTAGGGGGGGGTGAGGGGATGTTAAGTAATCCGCTCTGTAGTTCAGCCTAAATGACTCACTTCAACACAGATACCTTTTCATTGACGTCGGAGAGAGCTGTACACACTCGGCTAAGCTATAGAGAGGATATTGGTGATTGTGTGACCACAAGAAACCAATATGTCGCCCACAAAATATGACCATAAATGAAAAATTGGCAGCGCCGCCAAAATGAAAAATGAAGGTGCTTTGTGAAGGGTGGGCTAAGGACCTTCACACACGCTAGGCTTTTGCCCCCCCTCCCCCCTCTTCTTTCTTTTTCTCTTTTTTTCCTCTTTCCAGTTTTGTTTACGAATGCACATACTTGTTTTTATCTTACTTAGGTTGATTATTTCCTGAAAATATAGAACTCTTTCCAATGCAATATTTTTATAAACACCAAGTATAATGTCTGTCGATGGATTAATCTAAGTACTAATCAGTTCAAGATATGAAATCCTGCCTGTCAAAGAGTTTCCATATTAAAAGGATATGCATAACCTAAAATTTCCAAACGAAATGTTATGTAATGGAAAACATTTCTTTTAACTATACTCTTCTGTGTACAAATACCTTGAGAACATATCCTGATTGCTATGGCTGGCAAAGAGGGCGTTTCATTTCATCATTACCTCAGCCAGAACATAGTATTTTTCCATGCACTCGCGAGGTAATTTAAGACTAAGCAAGATAGTGTCTACAAATCAGTAGCAAATACATGTATGTACTCATTAGCGTATCTACTCATGTATAATGAAGTTTTCGGTTTTCTGTGTATATTAACAACATCAGCAGAGTACTTGATTGAACTTGGCAGTGGCTAATTATATCAGTAAAATTGTTCCAGGGACTGAAGTGAAAGGCCTTACAAGCCCCAAACTTGAATCATTCCGATTCTAATAACGAAGAAGGTCGAAGAAAAGGTGATGATAAAGAGGTGTGAGCAAACTTCACCTATTCATTTACTGAGTAAAAAACACAGTGGAATAATCGTTTATAACTATACCTCTTTCCTGCCCTTATTATTCCTAAATAAATAAGATAAATGAATGATCTAAAAAAGATCAGACTGAATGGGAACAGTACCAAAAAAAAAAAAAGGAATTACGATTTAAAAATAATATATTCTACCAAATTCGACATCTTAAGGAATCATTTTCCCCAACTTAAAAATAGTATGGAGCATACGAAATCTTTCACCGATATCTAATAAAAATATGGAAAACGTACCGACGATTGACTGTAAATAACTCAATTGCTCGAGCGTCATAGTTAATTACTATTAGTGATGCGGGTTTGGGAAGGGTATATATACTTAAGAACATAATCCTTTGTTAATTTACTGTGTTGCTTACTGAACCAGATTACACGCCCACCTCTAGCCTTACGGACAATAAAAAATACAATGACACATCACACACCACGTTGCTACCTAGACTAGTATAGTTTATCTTACATCTAGACACATCTTTACACACACACACACACACGCATACACATCAGTTTGTGTGTGGTGTGTTTGCACGAACACACACACACACACACTTATATATTATTATATATATATAGATATAATATATATATATATATATATATTATTTTCTTTAACGTAGTTTCATGTCTGAGCCTGCCGTGGTCATCAGCCTGAATTTAATTGTAATTTTCCATGTTGTGATGCTTCTTGGGGAGTTTTTTGAGTACGTGGGGTCCCCTATTCCTTTCTCGGAGAGGATGTCCTTGTTTTGTTTGTTCGCATCCTTGTTAGTGTAATGCGATTCTCTCTATTAAATACATATATATAGCTATATATATGTTATATATATGTAATATATATGCATATCCATGTACCTACACTATTACTATTTAATATCATATATACATATAACACTGTACATGCATGTATAATTCTTTATCTTTGAGCATTATTACATATTAAATACCATATATATACATATTACAGATTACATATCCGTTCATTTTCCTTTGTATCTATATAGCTACCTACCTTTCTTCGTACCTATTTTCTGTCTAAGCTCGCAAAACGAGAAAAGATTTATCAGTCAGCGTGACGAACCGACAAATAACTAAGCGTTCAAGGGGCAACACAAATTGGAAAGAAACTGTCCTGTTCACAAGTAAGTAATGGTACGTGATCTTCGCTGCCAGGTGCCCTGCTCCGTGACAGATGAATGGGAACTATTTTCTTTCGTGACACCACGGGGAAACACGGAGATCTGGGTCTTGTGTTCCTTTGGCTATCGTGGTAAGATTCTAAAATTGTTGGTTGGTGGTTTGTAAAATATTCCTTGTCTTGCAAGAAACGATGGATTTGCTGTTATTTCTGTGAATGAATGGATGAATACACACACACACACACATACACATACACATACACATACACACACACACACATACATACATATATATTCGACCAAGATATTTCGTATCACTATTAGAATCTATACTTGATGTCCTAATGTACTTACTAAATATTTGCTCTTGACATTGCTACCCACGCCCTCATTATTTGTATCTTCTGTTGCTGTGGAACTGTTACTGATAATATGCAATTAAGAATAACAGATATTTAGCCCATTAATTATCTCTTCACTTAAAATGACTCAACCATTCATTCGAAATCGTTACGTAAATCAAACTGCTGTAAAATCATTCAGTAATTAAATGCTTTACCTATATTCCGTGCATTAAATCATCCCAAACGATAAAGGAAAATCCCCTCTTGCCCACAAAACGATATTTATAGCATCCGGCAAGCAGATCCAAACAATAACCGAGTTAATAATTGAACCAGTAATTAATCGAAGGGTCCTGTTCTTCGCCCGACTCATTTGTCAAAGAACAGCCAATTTGTTTGCCTGACCCTCATTCAGGTAACACTAACAAATTGTAACTAATACTTTCTAGATGTAACTAACACTAAAAATGCAAATGATACTAGCACCAATGAACAAGATGCAACTAATACTAACAAATGCAGCTAACACTAACAAGATGCAACTAAATGCACTAAGTGACGTATTCATTTACTTATTAATTAATTCGTTTCATATCGAGGACAGTTTATGAATATATTTTCGGTAAAGGGATCGTCAGTTTGGAAGGGTGTCAGCTTCAGTTTGACTCAGGATCCCAGTGTTATAATATACAGATGTGTATTTTCTTTGGTATGTTGTACCATGTTTTTGTTTTTGACTAATATTATATAAATGGCGAAGCATGTTTTCAAGTGAACGACGTCGCATTTCTAGTCGAATCTAATAAATAAGGCAGTAAATAAATAATAATGATATATAATCTACTAAATAAAGGAATAAATAATTTCATAAATAAACGCATACACAAAAGATTGGGATGTTTTTTGTTTATCAGACTAATGATACGCTTGTCTATTCATTATCATCTTCTGAAATATATTATGCTTCTTAGTAAACGTGTCCTCAGACATTATTTCGAAAGATAAGAAATGTTATATAATTACTCAAAAAAAAAAAAAAAAAAAAAGGAATAGAGCTAAGGGTAATTCAATAATGAAGGATTTACAAATACAAGGAATTCCACCCCTATGATTAGACCTCAGGGTGCTATTAAAACAATTCAGAAAGATGCAACTTATCGTAAAGGATACATACAGAGAGAATACACACGACCTAATCCCCAAATATGTGTTTTATTCCTGCAACCCAAGTGTGTATAAGAAATTAACTTCTCAAACTCTTATCATGTGTAGTTTCACGGTAAGAAACTTATTCATGCAGAAAATTCATTAAATTTACACACTTGAGATAACATATTGTTGACCCTATTAATAGAGATAAACAGAGAGTGGCAAGAGGGATTGAATATTGATTCCTAATTTTAGCAACGCTGGATTTTTGCACGTGTACAGTACATACATACATACATACATATATACATACATACCTGTGTATGTGGTGTGTGGGTGTGTGTTGTGTGGTGTGTGGTGGTGTGTGTAGTGTGTGTGTGTGTGTGTTGTGTGTGTGTTGTGTGTGGTGTGTGTGTACGTATGCTGTATGTCATGTACGTAATGCTACATGCAATAGTGTCGTAATGCTGTATGCATGTATGTATGTTGTATGTATGTATGTATGTAGTATGTATGGGATTATGTATTATGTAATGTGTGTATGTATATATACATATGCATATGCAATATACATATATATACAATTTAGATATATATATAATATAGACGTCTATATATCCCTTATATACATATATATCAATATCTATATATATACATATATATAAATCGATACACACACCCACACACACATATATATAATATATTATATATATATGATATATAATATATTTATATATATATATATATATATATTGCTGTTATTTTCTGTGAATGAATGGACGAATACACACACATACACACCACACCACACATACCACACACACCACAACACACACATCACATCACTACACATACACTACACATACACATACGACATACACAGTACACATACACCTACACATACACATACACTACACATATATATATATATATATATATATATTTATATTATTCTATATATTTTGTGTGTGTGTGTGTGTGTGTGTGTGTGTGGTGTGTGTGTGTTGTGTGTGTGTGGTGTGTGTGTGTGAGTGGTGTGTGTGTGGTGGTGTGTGTGGTGTTGTGTGTGGGTGTGTGGTGTGATGGGTTGTGTTTTGCACATACATATCTATCTATCTATCGATCTATATGACTATCTATCTTTCTATTTATATATATAATACACTTATATATGTACATTTACATATACATATGCATATATAGGGTTAAAAATTATATAAACATATATATATATATATATATATATATATATATATATATATATATATATATATATATATTATATGTTTATATAATTTTTAACCCTATATATGCATATGTATATGTAAATGTACATATATAAGTGTATTATATATATAAATAGAAAGATAGATAGTCATATAGATCGATAGATAGATAGATATGTATGTGCAAACACACACACACACACACACACACACACACACACAACAACCCACACACACACCACACACACACACACACACACACACACACACACACCACACCCGCGCACACACACATACACACACACGCACACACCAACACCACACAGCATATATTAAACACACCATACGACAAACACGAACAGGCCAGACAGATAGATTGACATACAGATAGATAGGTAAATAGATAGGTAGACATATAGGGTAGATCGATAGATATAGATAAACATATGTTGATGTACCTGTAGATATAGATATATGGATAAAAATATAGACGAAACACATAAACAAACACACACACTACAAAATCAAATCAGCCTATTAATTAATCCATCGGTATACTCATCTCCACACAAGCGTCATGCTGTACCAACATGCAATTAACAGTTCATCAAAGCGCAATGTATCAGCGTGTATCATGGCCAAGCCGAAGCCAAGACCAGCAGCACGGAGAAGTTAACACGAATAATACGTCATTCAGAGGGTTTGCTGCAATGTAGTCACCGGTGTGTGTCTGTCTGTGTGTTTGTTTGTCTGTGTGTCTCTTTGCCTCTGTCTGTCTCTCTGTCTCTCACTGTGTCTTTCTCTATCTATCTGTCTCTCTGCGTGTCTGTCTGCCTGTCTATTTATCCATTTATCTATCTATCTATTTACATCTACGACCCATCAGATGGGTCATGCAATATAGCTAAAGATACCAATTCCGATTTCGAGATTTTGATTAACGGAACAGACCACGTGGCTAATGCACTGAAAGAGGTGATACATCTAACATTGGGTGAACATCAAGGTCTGTGGTTGCAGCGGTAATGATGGTGATTATGCTGAAATGCTGCACTTTGATTGCAATTTGATGGGAGTATCAGAATTCTGTCAAAAGCGAATAGTGTCCATGCGATCAGATGGATTTGCAACCTCTTTATTATTTGCTCCTGTTGATTATTATTATTTTTGTTTTCACTGGCACTACCGTTACCACTTATTTTATGTGTCAATGTGATGATGATGAGGGTGATGGTGATGGTAATGGGAATAGTGGCAATGGTGATGGGATGATGATATTTACTATTGTTTTATATATACATTTTTTTCATAAACATTACTATTATCATTAATAACACAATTATTACTATTATCATTAATGCTACTGTTTTCACTATCATAATCATTGTCATAATTGTTATGATCATTATCATTATCATTACTATCATTATTATTACCATTATCATTATTATTTTCATTATCTTTATAATCATTTTAATATCATTATCATTATTACCATACTTATTACTGTTCCCGGTATCATTATCATTTTTACTCTAATTATCGTTATTATTTACACCATTATCATTATCATTATCATTAACATGAACATTAACAACAACAACTACACCACCACTACCACCACCACCACCAACAACAACAACAACAATAGTATAATAACAGTATCAATGATGATGATGATGATTATCATAATAATAATAATGCTAATATTAATAATGATGTTGATCATTGATTATGTGTCATAATTATTGTTTTTTTCCTCCATTTTCACTAATATTACCGTTACTGTTAACACAAAAGCAAGAATCGCATCAGTTTGTCTCTCCACACACTTATGCCTTACAGACAAAGGAGAAGGCACACCTATATCACATATTAAACACTAAGCTCGCCGGATGCCCTCCCTGCCGCCAACCTTCTCCATACATCCGGAGAATGAGACATTCGACTGTATTATGGACTCCCATGTGTGTGGGCAATCGAGGTGAAGTTCCTTGTCCAGGGGAAAAACGTACCGGCCGGTGTTTCGAACGCTCGAATTCAGATTGTCATGATTCTGAGTCCGATGCTCTAACCACTATACCACCGCGCCCCATTAAACATTAAGCAAACTAATTAATCAAAATACAAAAGACAAGAACTTAGGAAATGATTACTCACCCGCATTGAGTCAGTTCCTACTAATGATACCTGCACATTAGACGCTGCAGGAGCTCGAGGTAAATACTTGATTCGTTAATGACCTTATAATTAGAACAGAGACTGTTATCAAGCCTTTCCGAGCTTAAAGACACAATACCTAATTACCTAAACTAACTTGCGAGACGTTTTTCTCTGCACTGACCAAGCTCTGTATCTTCGCGAACGGGGGAAAGGAAACCACACTGGACTTATAACAATGTAGTTACTTGAGAAAATTGAGTTAAATGCAAGTTCACTTAGATTAATTACCATTTTTTCTTTTCTCTCCCTCTCCGCTCTGCCCTCTACTCCTACCTGCTTCTCTCCCACTTCCCCTCTCCCTTTATTGACTTCTCCCCCTTCCCCTCTCCTCTATCGACTCCTCTCCCCTTCCCATCTTCGACCCCTTTCTCTCTCCTCCTCTCCCCTCCCGACTCCTACCCCCTTCCCCTCTCCGCTACCGATGTCTTTCTCCCCTCCCATCTCCAATACCAACTCCCCTCCCTCTTCCCACCTCCCTAACCGACTCGTCTCCTCCTCCTTCCCCTCTCCCCTTCCAATTCCTTCCTCCCTTCCCCTCTCCCCTTCCAGACTCTTCTTCTTCTTCCCTTTTCCGACTCGTTTCCCCCCTTCCCCACCCCCATTACCGACTCCACTCCCCTTCCCCTCTCCCTCCCCCCTTCCCCTCCCCCCTTATCATCTCCTTTCCTTTTCCCTTCTCCCCTTAAAGAGTCCTCTTCCCCTTCCCTACCCCCTTACATAGCCCTCTCCCCCTTACCGATTCCTCACCCCTTCCCCTGCCACCCGTCCCTGAATCAGGTGTTCTGTTACCACTGGTTCTGGCCGTGTGTAAGGGTTAATTAGAGGAATATGAACAAGGCGAGGAAAAGGAGGACGAACCTTGATCCTTACGCTGCAGAAACAGAGTTTGTTTTAGCTCTCTCTCCGTCTCTCCCTCTTTCTCTTTCTCTTACTCTTTTTCTCTTTCTCTTTCTCTTACTCTTTTTCTCTTTCTCTTACTCTTTTTTTTCTCTTTCTCTTACTCTTTTTCTCTTTCTCTTACTCTTTTTCCCTTTCTCTTACTCTTTTTCTCTTTCTCTTACTCTTTTTCTCTTTCTCTTTTTGTCTTTCTCTTTCTCTTACTCTCTTTCTCTTTCTCTTTTTTTCCCTCTGTCACTCTATTTAGTACTTCTTTCCGAAAAGAGAGAAAAGTAAAATCGAAAAGGGAATAATCTTTATCCTTCTACTTATACCCCCCCTTCTCAACTCCGCCCCCTATCCCCCCATAAAAAAGAAAAAAATAAAGAAATAGAAAGAAAACAACGAAGGAGAAAACCAACAGCCTCTGCTCTTTGTGAGGGAGAGGACAATTCTTACTTTTCTCGCTGACAGAAACTAGGCTTCCGTCGAGTAGCATTAGTAGGTCCCAGACCGTCTCTCGCTGGGTGTTCGGTGGACAATCGCCCCTTGACGCATACACACGCACATATTAGCGTTAATGTGTGTGTGTGTGTGTTTGTGTGTGTGTTTGTGTGTGTGTTTGTGTGTGTGTTTGGTGTTGTGTGTGTGTGTGTGTGTGTGTGTGTGTGTGTGTGTGTGTTGTGTGTGTGTGTGTGTGTGTGTGTGTGTGTGTGTGTGTGTGTGTGAGTGTGTGTGTAATTCATGTCGAACAAATTGCAAGTAGAACAATATAGGGAAATACAAGAAAAGAGACGAATATTCGTGTGTTTTCCTTTGCCAGGCCTCCATCATGAAATAAGGCTTGCCCCCACGACAAAGGAAGATGATTGAAGCGGCGTTCATACATTCAACTAACAGCTTCAACACCGCAACAGGGAGCCACGAACTAGCCAGGGTCGTCACACACCTAATTGCCGACGAGAACTGACCGCTCAGTACATGTATATATACACCTCTGTGTATCTCTACTCTTATATGCACTGATGAAGCAGAAAATGCCAAAAGGCCTTCGGCATATTAGTGTGTTTTCTTGTACTTTCCTTCGCGGTTCTACTTGCAATGTTTGTGTGTGAATGTGTGTGTGTTGATGCTCATTGTACAAGAAAGGCCACTTATAGAACCAGTCGAGATATTGTAAAACAACGGAGGAAAAACAGAACATAAAACAAAAAGAAAAACAGAAAATAAAACAAAAACCGAAAAAAGAAAAGAAATGAAAGAAATCAGTAACAAGACAGGTGTAAATAGCAAACTGATGAGCTCACTGTATTTCTATAAACATTCGCTTGAAACTAAAAGGATTCTTCAGTCATTCTAATTTACGTTGTGTTGGTATCATTTAGTAATTATTTTGAAGCGGATATCTCTACATAGCATTTTCATTTCTCATTAAAGGAAATTATGAGGATGATAATTTTAAGAGAAGCTGGGATTGCAGATGCTATTACTACCAGCCATGATAATGCCCCTTTTATCACCTTTACTAATGCTGATACGACCTATAATGCTCTTCTGCAACTACTGTCAATGCTACTGCTGTCACCACTGTAATAATATTAGTACGAGAGCTAATGACTATGGCTACTATTGTCATTGCTACACCTTCTTCTACCAGTCTACAACAAACCAAATTTAGAAATAGGATGGTGAAGACAGTAATAAGTATATTTACAACATTATCGATATATACACCCATTATGGTACTTTCAAGACAGTTACTTCCGAGAACACGTAAACGCATCATATACCAACTGTATAAGCCATATGGTTATGATAATGATCATATGGTTTGATGATGCATATGAGAATAGCCATAGACAGTATGAAGATGATAGGTATAGGAAGAGATGATGATGATCGTACCTGATAAAGTAAATGTTATATAATGATGAATCATTACACAATGTAATCCTAAGCATGATTATAATGGTATAATAAGTATAAGAATGTTAACAAAAGCAACAACCCCGAGGATGTTAATGAGCAATAATAACGAGGATCAAAACAATATCAGTAAAACAATAAAGGAAAAATAACAACAACAATTATATCACATCAATAATAATGACATTGGTAATTTCTGATGCATTTTAGACGATTCTTTGTTTGGATACACACACACACACACACACACACACAAACCACACACACACACACACCCACGAACACACACCCACACACCAAAAAAAAAAAACAACACACACACACACACAAAACACACACACACACTCGTATATATTTGTGTGTGTGTGTGTACTGTATATGCACAGGTATGTATGCATATGTATGTATCAGTATGTATGTATATGTACACACACACACACACACACACACACACACACACACACACAAAACCCACAACCACACACACACAACACACACTATATATACACTATATACACATTCTCATAATATCTACCTAATTATATCACATATATAACATATATATACATATATATATTCATTAATAATATATACATATATGTATATATCTATACATATATATGCATATAATATATATATATAATATATATACATATATATATACATCTATATACATCTATGCATAGACATATATATACATATATGCATATATATACATATATATACATATATATACACGATATATCATATATATCCCTATATCCATATATCTAGATATAATATATTGATATATATATATATATATATAATATATACATATACAAACATATATGACCTATTATATACTCTATATACTATTATAATACATATTATATACATATATATTATACCTATATAACATATATTATACATATATATTCATATACTATATACTATATATGAGACATTTATATATATACTATTATATACATATATATATACATGTGTGTGTGTATTATATATATATAGAACAATTTTAGAGATATATCTATATATATATATATAAGCGTTCGTATATATATATATATCATATATATATATATATTATATATATATATATATTATTATCTTCGTAGTATTACATAGTGATATATATATACATATATATATAACATATAATCTATATACATATATATCTATATTCCATATATATATATATATATATATTATATATATATAATATATATATATATATATATATATATTATTACAATATATATATAAAGAATATATTATATATATATATAATATTAGATATATCTATAACTTATATCTACATATCTACTATCTATATATATATCTTATCTATATACATTAATCTCATTATCTTAGCTAACCATTATATCTATCATATATCATATATATATAGAGTATATATATATACCTCTATATCTTATACCTATTAATATATATAACTCTATATATATAGATATACATATATTGATCTATATAATATCCTATATACTATTTATATATATATATATATATACTATATATATATATTATAATCTAATATACATCTAGAGATATATTTACACATATATATATTATATTCACACATCTATATATATAATATATCTATATCTATCTATAGTATTATTATATCTTATATATATATATATACATATATACTACTTCTATATCTATAGATATACCATATTATATATATTAATACATCTATATATATTACATATATATATATACACATATTATACATACTATACATATCTATATACATATTATGTACATATATAATACATATATTATACATATACAATATATTATACATATATATATACATATATTATACATAATCCCATATATATAACATAGATATCATATATATACATATATGTACAGATTATAATATTATACATATTATACATAATATATATATCATATATCTACTCAATATATATATATAACATAGATTATACATAGATATATGACATATATATATACATATGATATCCATATATATACATATATTACATATATATATATAATGTATATCTATTGTATAATCATGTTAGATATGATATATATTGTATCTCATATATTGGTATATAATATAGATCAGATATGGTCTCTATCTATCTATAATATAATATATATCTATATATATATTACATCTATATATAATATACATATAATATCTAACTATTATAATACATATAGAATACAGCATATATGCTTATATATACATATATATACATATATATCTGTCTCTATATCTATCTCTATTGTATATGATATGTTACTATATAATGTATATATAGATTATATATGTATCTTATGTATAGCTATTGTCTCTACTATCTTATATATAGGATATAGATGTATCTATCTGTCTATAATATTGTATAATATGTATATATATGTATATCGATGTATATTATATGTATTATATATCTGTTATATATATGTTATACTGTCTATATATATAATAGGATATATATATGTATATGTATCATAGATGTCTATTGTATCTAGATGTCTATTTTGCTATTAGTATCTATCTGTATATGTATTATATCTATGTATATATATGAATATGTATATATAGTATTGTATATATATGATATGTATAATATATGTATAATATATGTATATATAATATGTCATATATGTATATCATGTTAATCTGTATATATCTATCTGTATATATGGTATATATGTCTTATTATATGTAAATAAATGTATATGTATTATCTAATGTTTATCTGTCTTAAATATGTATAATATATATTATATATATATATAATAAATGGTATATATTATGTGTCTATATATATATGGATATATTACTATGTATATAATTATAACTATATCTATATATATGTATCTCATGTAACATTCTATACATATGTATCTATTATATGTATATCTATATATATATATAAAATTTAAAAAAGTAAAATTAATAGTAGATATTTTATTATATTATATATATATATATATGTACATATAGATGTATAGATATATGTATAGAATGTCATATATATTGATATATATATATGTATATGTATATATGTATATATATATATGTAGAATGTTATATTATATAATATTATATATATATATATATATATATGTATATATTGTACATAACCTATGTATATATATCTTTATATCTATATAGATCTTATATATATACGTATATATGTATATATACTATGTTATATTGTAAATATATGTATATATATTATATGTATATAATGTAATTATGGTATATATCATTGTATATCGGTATATATCTATTCTATCTCTATGAAATATTCTCGAATCTTATTTTTAATATCTTTCTCTCTCCATATGTATGAATACTAATGTATTTTTCTATCTATGTATATATATTTGTATCATAATGTATAGATATGTATATAGTATATATATATGAATATATAGATAATATATATATAATATATAGTATATATATGTATATATATATATATATAGTTCTATAGATTATATACGAGATAGATATGATAAATATATAGAGATGTATATATATATATGAATGTATATTATATGTATATATATATATATAATATATTGTGTATAGTATCTGTATGTATATATTGTATGTATATATATGTATGTATATATCTGTATTGTATATATCTGTATGTATAGATGTAGTTATTATTATGTAATATATTACTTGTTGTATATATATATATATCTATGTATGGCTATGTTTAATATATATGTATGTAATGTGTTATATATGTATATATATGTTGTCATATACTGTATATATAATGTTTATATCTATGTATATCTATGTGGTATAATGTGTATATATATGTATATATATGTATCATAATATATGTGTAATATTATGTATCTATATGGATATATATAGTGATATATAGTATATATACTGTAAATCTAATATAGTTAGATATTGTATATATATGTGTATATATACTGTCTCTCTATATATTTATATATATGTGTAGTATATCAGGTATTATGTATTAGATATGTATATATATATTATATATTATATAATATATATGTATAAATATATGTACTACATAATGTATCTATTATGTATATCATGATCTATATATATTATAATATATTAACTATATATTATATATATACTGTATATATATTATAATCTGTTATATCTATGTATGTCTACTATATAATATAATAATTTATTATGTATTATATATATGTTATGCGTGTGTATATATATTATATCTATGTGTATATATATGTTGATTATATTTTTATATCTATGTAGATATCTATGTCTATACTCTTGTGTATATATATGTCTATCCATTTTGTCATGCTATGCATATCTCATATGGGTGTTGTTATCTCAATCGTATGACTATTGTTGCATTGTATACTCATTGCTGTATATATATGTTTAATACGTCTATATATGTGTATATATACTGTATATATATGTATATATACTCAAGTTCGTGTATAGTATATGTATATTATGTATACTATATTGTATATAATGTATCTATATGTTTATATATATGTATATATATTGTGTATATCTCTGGTATATATATTTTGTAAATATATGTATATTATATGTATATATATGTATATT
The DNA here is from genome assembly GCF_015228065.2 of Penaeus monodon. NCBI lineage: Eukaryota > Metazoa > Arthropoda > Malacostraca > Decapoda > Penaeidae > Penaeus > Penaeus monodon. Next base: position 12,884,714 of record NC_051422.1, read on the forward strand.
ATGTGTATTCATGTATATATATGTATATATAATGTATATATATATATATTATATAATATATATATCGAGTTTGGCAAGGAACGGCCTCTTGCATCCAATTTTATATAGGAGCGATATACAGCACTAAGATGACTGAAGCCAAAGCATCCTTCAGTCTCAATGCATAATACGCCATCAACCGGTGTCACAACCTCAACTACCGAGGGCTGAAGTCCGCTGAGATGGCTATGGCTACAACCACACCTGGAGGTGGTGACCACGCTGCGGCCCGGCGACCAGGGTATTAGTTGTAAGTACCCACCCCCACGGATTGTTCCGCTACCGAGTCTTTCTCAGCTCTAGAGGGCAGCCACTTCAACTCCCAGTCGCTTCAATTCCACATGATAGGAGAGGTACCCGCACTGCCGCAAGGACCCGGATAGTTCCAAGCGCCTACCTCGGAAAGCACTCCTGAGATTAAGCCTCGGGTGGTCACGTTTCCCACAGTGCACGCCACCTCTGC
>NC_051422.1:12885315-12902815 GCF_015228065.2 Penaeus monodon
GGGAAAAACAACAAAATACGAGAAGCCCTCGCCCCCCCAATAGTCAACTTTTTCCTTCACTGGTTCAAAATGTGTCCAATACTGTATATATCGCACAACAATACAGAGAAGCACTCGCCCCGATAGTCAAAGTGTAATAATAAAAATTTTCTTAGTCGAAGAAAAAATAAGGGGGCCGGAAGGACGGACGGACGGACGGACGGTGAAGGAGCACATTTTCCCGATGGCAGTTACATTACATATAGATCGCCCCAACAAGAGAGTAAGAGCAGCACACACGGCGATGGTCAAATTGTGAATGATAATCAGACTTAGGCAAAGAAGGGCAAGCACGGGGGACGCGGACGGATGGGTGGGATGGGAGGGGCACCGTTTCCGATGGTAGTTTCGAAATGCGGCACTGATTGGCTGCGACAGAGGAAACTTGTAGCTCATTGGGCTTCGACAAAGGAAACTCGATTATCGTTATCTGCGACGCGACGCGACGCAACTTGACGCTCATTGGCTATTGTTATAACACAGAGTTATGAAGATCAATTTTTCAAACAGAATGCGTGTGATGAAATGGGTATTACATAAACGTTACACTAGGCAATAATTACCGAAATGATCAAACATGATTTTAATAACGTATATAAAGAAAGAAAGAAAGAAAAAATATATATTAATATTCAAAAATCAAAGAGAGCGAGAAAATCTGATAGACGAAGAGATAGCACAGTAACGGTTCCAAAGATAACGGATGGCTAGATAACAACGGATGCAAAGTAACGGATGGCTACGGCCGGCATCCACCAACGACCCATGATAAGGCATGTAAATCATTATCCTCTTACGTAGAAAAATAGACCTAGAGTGTGGAAATAAAATGATAATAATAATACTAATAATATTGATAAAAATTATACGATTTTTTGAACAGCAATAATACTATCCATAAAAATTACAGTAATAATGAAATATATAGCAATTATCATAGCAATATCAATATTATTCATATATTTGCAATTTAAAAATAATACAAATAAATACAAAAAATAAAGAAAGAGAAGAAAAAAAGTATAATATAAATAACGTTGGACAAACGAACACCAAATACGTCAGCCTTAGACAATGTTTACGGTCATATCAGGGGAACTATAGCTTATCTCCGTAATCCAACAAAAATTTCGCGCTCATTGAGGTCTATGATTAAACTGTTATCAAAATTTAAAATCGCAGAAAACAACTGTATGTAACATACAATATTTATAATTTTCTAATATACTAATATAAATTTTATCTATCTGTCAAATCTATCTATCTATCTAGTATAAAATAGATATATTTTTATTATTATAAAATACAAAAAATATTTCTATTAATTATATATATATTTTATAATATATAAAATTAATATATAAAATAATAAAAAATCTATATGATAAAATAATATATGCTTAGTAATATTATATAAATATATATATATATAATATATATATATATATATATATATTACTATAGCATATATTAGTATATCATATAGATTTTTAATATTATATATATATATAATATATATTATATATATATTTATAGAATATTTTATAGAATATATGTTTGTATTTTCTATATAATAAAAATATATCTATTTTATACTAGATAGTTAGATAGATAGACAGATAGATAGATTTATATTAGATATTTTGAAAATTATACATATCTGTATGTTACATACATGTTGTTTCTGCGATTTTCATTTTTTGATAACAGTTTAATCTGGGACCTCCAATGAGCGCGAAATTTTTTTTGGGTTTTAGCGGAGATAAGCTATAATTCCCTGATACTGACCGTAAACATTGTCAAACGGCTGAGCGTAATTGGTGTTGCGTTTGTCCAACGATAATTTATATATACTTTTTTTCTTTCTCTTTTTCTTTATTTCTTTGTATTATTTTATTATTTACTTGCAATATTATGAAAAATATTGATATTGCTATGAAAATTGCTTATATTTCATTATTACTGTAATTATTATGGATAGTATTATTGCTGTTCAAAAATCTGTATAATTATTATAAATTTATTATTATTATTATTATCATTTTATTTCACACTCTGGGTCTATTTTTCTACGTAAGAGGATAATGATTTACATGCCTTATCATGTGGTCGTTGGTGATGCCGCCGTAGCCATCCGTTATCTAGCCATCCGTTGTTATCTAGCCATCCGTTATCTTTGGAACCGTTACTGGGGGCTATCTCTTCGTCTATCAATTTTCTCGCTCTCTTTGATTTTTGAATATTAATATATATTTTTTTTTCTTTTCTTTCTTTATATACGTTTAATAACTGTATAAATATTAGTAACATTATTCATATATTTATATATTTCATTTCTCGTTTCATATTATTTACTTGTGTATCTTATAAATGGTCACACATTTTATTAGACAGTTATTAAAATCATGTTTGATCATTTCGGTAATTATTGCCTAGTGTAACGTTTATGTAATACCCATTTCATCACACGCATTCTGTTTGAAAAATTGATCTTCATAACTCTGTGTTATAACAATAGCCAATGAGCGTCAAGTTGCGTCGCGTCGCGTCGCAGATAACGATAATCGATTTTTCCCTTTGTCGAAGCCAATGAGCTACAAGTTTCCTCTGTCGAGCCAATCAGTGCCGCATTTCGAAACTACCATCGGAACGGTGCCCCTCCCATCCCACCCATCCGTCCGCGTCCCCCGTTCTTGCCCTTCTTTGACTATATCTGATTATCATTCACATTTGACCATCGCCGTGTGTGCTGCTCTTACTCTCTTGTTGTGCGATCTATATGTAATGTAACTGCCATCGGAAACTGTGCTCCTCTCATCCGTCCGTCCGTCCGTCCGTCCGTCCGTCCGCGCCCCCCTTATTTGTTCTTCGACTAAGTCTAATTATTATTATTCACACTTCGACTATCGGCGCGAGTGCTCTCTCTGTATTGTTGTGCGATATATACATATTGGACACATTTGAACCATGAAGGAAAATAAAGTACATTTTAAACATGTTCGACTGGTAATACCAGGAGAAAATACTGCATTCACGTTCAGACTCGATGGACATGGCATCTTACTTCGGTCAAAGTAATTTACATGTGTAATTTCTAAACATATTTTATAGGCTTATAATGGTTTCATTTTTGTATTCAGTACCGTCTCGCCCTTCTATTCATCTTAAAAGATATGTATTTCCATACATTTCCATCCATATCATATCACTTCATAAATCTTGATATATATTTTTTGCCCCCTCCTTTTCCTAGTTTACATTACTTTTCATCCTCGGTCGTTACTCTAAATTCTCATTATGTATTCACTCTTGTGTTTCATTTTTGTATTCAGTACCGTCTCGCCCTTCTATTCATCTTGAAAGATTGTATTTCCATACTTTCCATCCATATCATATCACTTTATAAATCTTGATATATATTTTTTGCCCACTTCTTTTCTAGTTTACATTACTTTTCATCCTCGGTCGTACTCTAAATTCTCATTATGTATTCACTCTTGTCTTGATGGTCTGTCTTTGTGTCTGTCTGTCTCTGTCCTTTGTCTGTTTGTCTCTGTCTCTGTCTCTGTCTCTGTCTCTGTCTCTGTATCTGTCTCTGTCTCTGTATCGATGTCTTTGTCTGTGTCTTGGTGTCGGTGGAAATTTTATATATTATATAGATAGATAGATAGATGAATACGTATTCCCTATTGCTTTATTTTCTGATTTTTATATGGGAAATTTTACAATAAATCTATATTCATCTCTCTCTCTCTCTCTCTCTCTCTCTCTCTCTCTCTCTCTCTCTCTCTCTCTCTCTCTCTCTCCATCTATCTTTCTCTCTATATATATATTTGTGTGTGTGTCTATATCTTTTCAGGTATGTATGTACGTATGTATGTGTATTAACCATCTTTCTCCAAACTTTTGGTTTAGTTTAATGACCCGTTGATCAATTTGACGAGGTTCAGTTTCAGTGGTAAAAGACGTGAGTTTATGTTAATAATCACAGTGTGTCGTTGTTACGTTCAAATCTTGTTTAATTTACTGTCGTGATTGTTTATTTATTTTCAAAGAGTTGATACATGTTAAAGGACAAACATCTTCCTCTTGCTTCTTCTCCTCCTCATACCCTTCCTCCTACCCTCCTCCTTCTCTTACTCCTCCTCATACCCTTCCTCCTACCCTCCTCCTTCTCTTACTCCTCCTCTTACTCCTCCTCTTACTCCTCCTCTTACTCCTCCTCTTACTACTCCTCTTTTTTCTTCTCCTCCTCCTCCTCCTTCTCCTTTTCCCCCTCCTTCTCCTCTTCCTTCTCCTCCTCCTCCTCCTCCTTCTCCTTATCCTCCTCCTCCTTCTCCTTATCCTCCTCCTCCTCCTCCTCCTCCTTATTCTCCTCCTCCTCCTCCTCCTCCTTCTCCTTTTCCTTCTCCTTATCCTCCTCCTCCTCCTCTTCCTCTTCCTCTTCCTCTTCCTCTTCCTCCTCCTCCTCTTCCTCCTCCTCCTCCTTCTACTAATTCTCATTCTACTACTACTATTTCTACTACTCCTCATTCTACTACTCCTCATTCTACTATTCCTTCTTCTCCTTCTTCCTGTCATTCTCATTCTCTTTCTCATTTTTTCTTCTTCTTCTCCTTCTTCTCCTTCTCCTTCTTCTCCTTCTCCTTCTTCTTCTCCTTCTTTTCCTTCTTCTCCTCCTTCTCCTTCTCCTTCTCATTCTCATTCTCATTCTTTTTCTTCTTCTCATTCTTTTCCTTTTCCTTCTTCTTCTCTTCCTCCCTCTTATTATTGTCTTCCCTCCTCCCTTTTCTGTCTGTGTTTATGTATGTATGTATGTATGTATGTATGTATGTATGTATGTATGTATGTATGTATGTATGTATGTATGTATGTATGTCGGTCTAGATATATATATGGTATACATATTTCTTTGATTTGTTGGTTGGTTGGTTTATAATCTAACGCTTTTTTCCCTTCATACACTGAAATTTTACATTTAAAAAAGGGAAACTTTCAAAATTGAACAGTTTCATGTGTGATAATGTCATCACTCGTGTTTATATTATTTGTATTTTTATCGCCAGCAATGGGTAAGTATGTTCCGTGCTATCCATCGCTTTTTATTATTTATCGCTCTATGATATGTAATTTAGCCGCTGGTGTATTTATCTGGCTGTATTCATATGGACAGATGTATAAAAGTGTCTTCGTCAGAAATACATGTATTTCTGACGAAGACACAATCGAAACCGGTCAAATACATATCTTGTATTGTGAAGATATAATAATAAATCATAAACAATGAAGTAAAGAGGTGAAGAAATCGAAGGGCAGGGGGGGGGGGAGGAGGTAAAGTGGTGAAATGTAAGGAAGTTAGAGAATGGAAAAGTAGGGGGGCCAAAACCCCTTGCATAGTAAATATATTAAATTCATATTGCTCTTTCATGTCTCGAGTGTCGAGGGGGGGGGGGGGGATGTGAAGATATTCATTCTCATTCATACCTTTTATACTGGCTGTATCTCTTCAGCTACGGTTAAGAGTGATCTGTTATCCATTTGCTCTCATTGAATATATACATATACATATATACATATATACATACATATATACATATATACATAGATATATACATATATACATATATACATATATACAATATATACAATATATACACAAATACTTATACATATATACACTTATATATATATAATATATACATATATCATATAACATATATACATAATATACATATATACATATATAATATCTATATACATATATAATATATACAATATAATATATACATATATACATATATATACAATACATATATATACATATATAACATAACATATATATATATAACATATATATATATATATATATATATATATATATATATATATATATATATATATATATGTTATATTATATATATAAAAAATATAAAAAATATTATTATTAATAATCCTTTGTTATGTCATAGACTTTAAATAAAACATATAAGTTTAAGATTTACTTCACATTATATATCTATATCTATATATATCTTCCATAATTATATATAATATTAATATGTTTATATATATATGTATGATTATATCATAGACTTGTATAGTGATTTAATATTTTATTCAATCTTTTACGTCATATATTACATCAAAACACGATATAAAACACAGTTTGTTACGATTGGATACACACACACACACACACACACACAAAATAATATATATATATATATATAATATATATATATATAATATATATATATATATATGTATATATATATGTATATATATATATGTATAATATATGATATATATATATATATGCACATCTAAAAAAATATAAAAAATAAAAAAAATATATATATGCGATCATATATATTTATATTATATCACAGCGACATTTATACACTGTATGTGCATAACAATAATATATAAAATATTTATATTTAATTTTATATTGAACTTATTTTGTGTTATTTACAAATAACGAAGGCTTGGAAGTTATGTCAAAATATCTTGTGTAGCAACATTATTTAGCAAATATATTTAAGGTATTGTTACACATTCACTAACTCTGAGTTTGTTTTTGGTCAGAGTCACACAGTTGAACAAATGACTATATAACTATGTGAAAGAAATCATAAGTTCAGTAACTGTTCTGCACCCTAGGTTTTCCAGTAGCTGCGTAACACTCACCATACTGCGCTTCCCATTGGATGGTTGCTCGTTAATTAGAGTCGATGTCTCTGTACAAATGGATAATTTTTATCTTTAGAATATGGTCACATTTTATGTCTACCAAATATTATTCATAAATAGTTACTTTATAGTTATGTACATACACACAGTTGCATGCATATGTACATGTACATGCACATGCACACACAGTTGCATGTACATGTACATGTACATGCACATGCACACACAGTTGCATGTACATGTACATGTACATGCACATGCACACACAGTTGCATGTACATGCACATGCACACACAGTTGCATACATGCCATGCCAGACAGCACACACAGTTGCATACACATGCACATGCACATGTACACGCACACACAGTTGCATAAACATGCACATGCACACGCACACACAGTTGCATACACATGCACATGCACACCACAGTCTGTACATACACATGCACCACAGTGCCATGACACGCACACAGTTGCATCACATGCGCAATGACAGATACAAACAGTATACATATTGCATGATCACCAGACCATCCATCCATACCATGCATCATCCACCATCTCTCCATCCATTCATCTACATACAACATTCATCACATCCATTACAATACTAATACAATACATAATGTCATGTATAGACAACATCATCTACATACATACATACATCACCATACTCATACATACATACATCCATACATACATACATCCATCCATCATACATACATACATACATATGTAATATTACATTTAATTAACATTTATATATTCCAATATTTATGAATACACCAATTAAACTCAATAGGGACTATTTATTATATGAAACAGTCTAACTACATTTTTTACATTTATGTGGCTCCTACATTATCATATTGAAATATTACAGTTATGAATACGCAACATTATATTCCAGTCTTGTTTGGATAGCCCCATATTATACATCAAGTTCACCATAGTGGAACCATTTTATTTCATGTTACCATGTACTAAACGTGAACATAGGGCTGAGTATTTTGTTGTCAAAGTTGCCATTTTCTGATTTGTCTAAGAGCCGATATTTTGCATATCGCAAGTATTACTCTTCTCAGTCTTGCTTGGTGCGAAGTATACATAATCAGCCATATGCGGAACACCACACTGATGGTCCGCCATGTTGAGGAGCTTTGTTAGACCCTTCTCTTACATAGGCCACTGCAATTGAGTTGTAGATCGTCTTTTGACTTGTGGCTCATAAGATGCCAATTTTATCATAGTATTCACGAAGTATTCTCTACTTGAGCAGCGGATACAGGGGCTCCACGCTCCGCATCCTCCAGGATAGTTTTACCCTCGCAGAGGCGGGAATTAACCGTACGGGAAACTGATAGGCCGGTCCCGCGAGCGGGCTTTCACTTGCGCCTTGGTACCACTCACTAACCGCCCACACGCCTTACCCTACCACGGCCAGACATGATGATGTTAGAGTATGACTTTGCTCAAAGATTCAAAATCTATTTTTCAAAACGAAAGCTTGACTTTTATAGTGGGCTCCTAATGCACGTTGCCGATTGGACGGTGTGGCAACGCGGGGGTTTCCCGGTTGGGCCATAAGGTGGGCTATTCCGTGTCCTTGTTCAAGGCCAAGTCCTGGCGCTAGTGACGCACTAATAAAGGCAATTTTGAAAACGGTTTGTTAGCACAAATTGTTGCAACTGTCAATCAATCATGCACCCAAACTTCAGGAAAGGCTGCCAAGAGGCCGGTACAAAAAGGGCCCCTAAACAGGCCCAAAAGTCTATCACCAAGAGAGATAAGAAGAAGAAGCGCAGGAGGAAGGAGAGCTAACAGCATCTACAGTTTAACAAAAAAAACAGGTGTTGAAGCAGGTCCCCCTGATACCGGTATCTCCTCCAAGGCCATTCAATCTGAATTCTTTCGTGAATGACATTTTTTGAACGCATTTGCAGACTGAAGCGTTCCAGCCTTGCCACTACAACGAAGCGTTCCACACCATCACTAATCCGGGAAGATTCAGCCGCCGTCAGGCTGTCTGCCTGCCAGGAGAATTTGGCCAAGCACCTGTGAGCGAGGTACCAAGCCGTCACCAAGTCCACTTCTTCAAAAGTAAATACTACTAGGTGCCTACGGTTTCCTGCTCATACACCAACATCGGCTCCTTTTGGAGCCACAAATCATGTTAAAAAAGTAGATAAAAAAAATGACTTATGAATCATGCTCTTATTATTACTTGGCTTATCTGTAAGGATTACAGATTGATTAGATTGGTTTTGCTTAGGCCAACGATTATATTACTTTTTGTTTGTGTCTAAGTATCTTGTATCGATCGGGCACACAATAATTGTCTGTTCGATTTTGTATTAAAGACGACACGATTTATGAGACGAGGGGGTTCGGTAACTACAAATATATATATCTATATATATATATAATATATATAATATTATAATATAGTAATATTTGAATGTTTTGTATAATATATACCAATATCTATATCTTCTAACTCTATCTATCTATCATCTATCTATCTATTCTTTCTATCTTCTATCCAATTTTATCTATCTCTATACACAATTTCTAGTATATATCTATCTATCGGTCTGTCTCTCTCTATACACAATTTCTATATCTTCTATCTATCTGTCTGTCCTGCTCACTATACACAATTTCTATAGCTTATCTATCTATCTATCCTATCTATCTATCCTATCTATCTGTCTTGTCTGTCTATCTCTATACACCCCATTTCTATCTCTATCATCCATTTATCTATCTCTATAACGCACAATTTCTATATCTATCTACTATCTATCAGTCTGTCAGTTTTATCTAATATATAACACAATTATTTATATTTTATCTATATAGATAGATAGATCAATAACTTGTGTGTAATCTACACACACACAATTTCTATGCCCTCTCTCCGGTCACTCTCACTCTCATCTCACTCTCTCACACACAATACACACACACACCAACACCGACCACACAACACACACACACACACACACACACACACAAAATATCAATCTACATACATCTGTATACATAACACATTTTTGTGAATATCGTGGTTATCTTATTTCAAAGATAAATATAATCAGAATCATATACCGTTTACATTAAGTATGATGTATTATTGATGCAGTTCATTACAAAGGCTATGCTAGGTTCGAATACAGCTTACAACACAGAGTATGTATACAAACTATGTATTACAATATGTATTATTACATATACATATTGTAAACTGTCACGGTGGATTATTGATTGATTGAATTGTTTGATTGATGATTAAGAATGTTGAACACAACAAATAATGCCGCATTTTATCTCTCTGTGGACTTATTAGGCCCTGAAAGGGCCAAGGTTTGTTTTGGATGCAAGGTAAAAAGCAAGCAACCAAAAGCTTAGGGCGCGCTCTTCCGGAATACGACGAGCAAGTTGGATATCCTTGGCCTATGGCCACGCGCATAGCGTGAATGGCACACAGGTTGGTGTCCTCGAAAGGCCAACCAGGTAATCCCTCGGAGGCCTCCTGCGAGCCATGGACAGCAACGACTTGAAGCGGAGGTCAGTCTTGAAGTCTTGGCAATCTCAAGGCAAGACGCTGAAGGGCAGCTTGCGGATCAGGATCTTCTGTGCTCTTCTGGTAACGAACGGATCTCACGAAGGCGACAGTTCCAGGCCTGTACGATGGGCTTCTTGACACCTCCGGTAGCATGGCAGACTTACTCTGCCTTGGGTGCCAAGCTGCTTGCGGGGGAGCCTTGCCTCCAGTAGCTTGCGTGCAGTCTGCTTGGTACGTGCATGTTGATTGACTGATTGTTTCGTTTGTATCTAGGATTGACAGCTAGGAGAAACTGGCCACAGCTTCCAAGAGTGGAATTATACCACAGCGGCCTGTCCCTACTCGCGCAAGCGTATGGCTATCATGTGTGGCCTTGGCGCCGGCCCATTCACCTGTGTAAAAAACAGAGCTTGAGGTATGATGCGTGAGGTGTGATGTGCTGCAAAGCCAAAGTTATGTTTTAATGATGATTAGACCAAATCACAATATTGGAGTACTAAGCTATTTTTGTATCCGTGAGGTGACTTACGAGCGATTACAGGCTTTGTTGTCAGCTTTTTGTTTAAGACGGCCGTTAAGAGAGCGCCTGTTGTGCTGGCCAGCCTGAGCGCTACACTGACGTAGGGGAGAGTTAGCATTGCTCTGTTTGGCGTTGGCGAGTACATCTTGTGTTTAGTCGCAGCTCAACAAGACAGTACCAATGACTGGACGTGGAAAGGGCGCAGGGTCCGGAAAGGGAGGTGCTAAGAGGCAGATCGCAAGGTGTTCGTGATCATCCTGGTCGCACCAAACCTGCCATCCGTACGTCTTGCTCGTCGGTGGAGGTGTCAAGCGTATCTCTGGTCTCATCTATAAGAACCCGTGGTGTCCTCAAGGTGTTCCTCGAGAAGTGATTCGTGAACGCTGTACACCTACACAGAACGCCAAGAGGAAGACTGTCACCGCCATGATGGGGTCTATGCTCTCAAGCGCCAGGACTCACCCTGTAACGGTTTTCGGGCGGTTAAACGTTTTCTTCTTCTTCATCATCAACATCATCAAAGGACGAAAACGAATACCAACCCACCACCAAAGCCACGAACCCCATCACAACCTTGGACCTATCTTAGGTCTAACGAAATATTTGAGGAGAAAAGTGTTGACGTTTTTCTTTCTTTGTTTTGTTTTGTTTTGTTTTTGTATTTTTGTTTGTTTTGTTTTTTTGTGATTGACTTTTTGTGTATTATTACAAAAAAAAATATAACGGACCCGAAAATTTTAAGGGGGTTTTTTTTTTTTTTTTGATTGTACTCGTTATAATGTTTGTTAGTATTTCATAATAATAATAATAATATCCTGGGCGAGGATTACAGTTTGTTCTCTTGTCTTTGTTTTTGTTTTTATATTATTATTCTTTGTCTAACTTGTGGGGTAATGTTAGTCAGTAGAGTTGCTAAGAGTAGAGTAGAGTCAAGTCAAGTAGTTGTGAGATATTTTCTTCCTAGTGATAATTAAAATGAACTGATTGATTGTTTGCTTGATTGCTTGCCTGCTGTGTATATAGCTACAGTGGTTTAGGTTGTCAACGGTTGGTCACTAGCGCGTAATAACTAAGTATTATTGGTGTGAAATTTTGTTGCTGTATCTTATGTAGCATATCCATAGACAAAGTCACCTCAACTCTGAATTCTCATCAAACATTTCTTTCACAGACTAGAGTAGAGTAGATGTGTTGTAGGTTTGTGTGTGTGTTGACAAATGGCTGAGTAAATGGGGGTATGTGCGTGTTGTGTGTGCGTCTGGGTACTGCACACATGTGTTTGACCTCATTTTCATAGCTTTGGTGATATTTGCTTTGTTTGTTTGGTTTCTTTGTTGTGTAGCGCATGTGTGTGTGTGTCTGTGTGGGTTACTTTGAATTTTCTGCCCCTAATCAATCACACAGACAGCCAGAAACACAGAAACAAACAAACACACACACACACACACACACACACACACACACCCACAACACCACACACCCACAACACACACACACACACACACACACACACACACTGAAAAAAAAAGAGAGAGTGTTTGAATTATAAAGAATGGATACTGCTAGTATAACGATATTATTTATTAAAATAGCTCGACGTTAGCTCCTATGCCTAAGACTAAGGTCATGTGTACTTTGCTTAAGTTTGCCATGGACGAGTATGTTTGTTTGTTTTCTTTTATGTACTCCATCTAACGCAAACTTTTGTATTTGTCATGTAACAACCAACCAACCCTCTCTAGTGCCACGTAGATCCTCCTCCTCCTCCTCCTCCTCCTCCGCAGTACAACGCATTTGTTACTAACTAACTAACGAAGTCTCTGTCTTGTCCTTTTACACAACCCTTCAGTCATCAGTCAGTCACTCATACTGCATTCATCGAACATCGTCTACTCAACTGTGCCAATACACGCAGAACATGATGATAGTTGTTGGGCCCTAGCAACACAGACAACAGACAGCAGACAGACAGGCAGAAAGAGACTCAGCACAAAAAAGGGACAGGGACGGACAGGACACTCCTCACCACTCACACACAATCTCTCTCCTCTCCTCTCATCTCACGACACATACTCTCACACAATACACTCACACACATACTCTCACAACACATACACTCACACACCTACACTCACAACACATACACCTCACACACATACACATACACTCACACACATACTTCTCACACACATACACTCACACACAATTCTCCTCACAGACATACACTCATCACATACACTCAGCACATACACACAATCCCAACATCCAACTCACACCCTTCTCTCACAGACATACACTCACACACCATACACTCACACACATTTCTCTCACACACATACACTCACACACATACACACCAATCCACCTACACACAATCACACACGACCCACACTCACAGCAGCGCAAACACACAAACGACAAACAAACTATATTCACAACAAGAAACACATCAATCAACGCCTGAGGATACAACAACACAAACACAAGGACCAATCAAACGAACACAAATACTTTTATTAACTACTAACTACCTAACTATCTACATGGACACACCACCACGCACAAACAAAACGAGCACGCCACAAAAAGCAAAAAAAAAAAAAAAAAAAAAAAAACTAGTTAGTTACAAGGAAACGGAAGAGTGGGGGGGGGGGAAAACACTATCACACACGCACTATCGCACTCACTCAAAAGAAACGAATAACAAGCAAACAAGCAAACACTCGCAAAATAAACTGAGTCCCTCCAAAAACCACGCAAACACAAGACAAAAACAAACCCCACAACAACAGAAAAGGGGGGGGGTAGGGAAAAAAAAAAAGGCAATACGGGAGAAGGAGAAAGGAGATGGGAAGAAAGAATGGAGTTAGAGGAAGGAATGGGGGAGAGGTAAATGAAGATGAAGGTGGGGAAAACGAGAAGGAAAGGCGATATACGGTAAAACAACAACACGAACAAGAAAAAAAACAGCGATAAAACGACCAAACCAACAAACCAACAGAACAACAAAGCGCAAAGATAAGAAGGGAGTCATATCTCCCCCCCCCAAAAAAAAAAAAGCACACCGAATCCGCGCGAACATTCAAAAGGGAGTGAACCCCTTGCCGTGAATCGACACGAGAAAAGGAGTCGACTGCCACCCTCCACGAGAGATAATTACGACAGGCAAGGCCTAGGATAGCTGGCAGTGGTATGATTAATCCAAGCATGATGTAAGAGGATAGTGTCTGAAGGAGGCCTCTTTCCCCCTCTTCCTCCATTTGCTTTAATTAAGACTGTCGACGTAACAAAGGGAGCTTAATGAGATGGGCAGTCTTCCTTTACTTCGGAGTGTAAGCGACCCTCCTCGCACGAAAAGTGAGTCCGCTTCTTTTCCTGAATTATTTTCTTCCGGGTGGCGTTAAGAAGCCGTTCGGGGAAACGTTCAAAAGCGTTGATCGTGTTAGTAATTGAAATCGTGTGAATTGTGGCGTATTAATCAAGCTGGGACGAATGAAGTACTAACGGGTATCGCACACTGAAAGTACTTAATAAAGGGGATATTCAGACATGGGTAACCTTCGCGGTTGTAGACATTTAAACATAAATGAAAGCTGATCTTTTCATATTTCTGCAATATTGGTCTGTCCTTCATCCATGCTGCTCTCTTATGCTCGTAACAACGTTCCCTTCAGCTAATATTTCCGTTTTCATTTTCTTCATCTCTTTCTCCTCCTCCTATTTTTTGTTCCTATTCTTATTATTTTCCATCTTTTTATTCTTCTCTTCTTCATCATCCTTCTTTTTCCTCTTCTTCTTTTCCCTCCTCCTCTTCTTCTTCGTCCTCTTCCTTCTTCTCCTTCCTCCTCTTCTCCTTCCTCCTCTTCTCCTTCCTCCTCTTCTCCTTCCTCCTCTTCTTCTTCCTCCTCTTCTTCTTCCTCCCCTTCTTCTTCCTCCCCTTCTTCTTCCTCCCCTGCTTCTTCCTCCCCTTCCTCTTCCTCCCCTTCTTCTTCTACCTCTTCTCCTTCTTCTTCCTCTTCTCCTTTTTCTTCTGCTCCTCTCTCTTTTCTTTCTCCACCTTCTCCTCTTTCTCCTTTTTCTCCTCCTCCTCCTCCTCTTTCCTCCTGCCTCCTCCTCCTCCTCTTTTTCCTTTTTCTCCTCTCCCTTCTCTTTCCCCTCCTTCTTCTCCTCCCCCCCTCCTCTTCCTACACCTCCTCCTTTCCCCCCCCCTCTTACTGCACCTCCTCCCCCTCCCCCCCTCTTACTGCACCCCCTCCCCCTCCCCCCTCCTTACTGCACCTCCTCCCCCTCCCCCCCTCTTACTGCACCTCGTCCTCCCCCTCCCCCCCTCTAACTGCACCTCCTCTTTCGTCTTCTCGTCCATGAGGAACCTTTATTGATTTTCTACATAAGAGTCATGTGATATTGGAAGCACAAACATTTCGTAATAAGCACATTTCCTAATAACCAAATTCTGATAAAGATTCTTGGTGCGTTAAATCAACACATTTTCATTTCTTTTATTCCGTCTAAATAACTAGTGAATATCGAAGAGATTTATTACTTTTTCTCCGAGTCTTTTGATCGCATCTTTAATCTCACTTGGAAACTAAACATATGGTAGTGGAAACACGCAATGATCTCAAACATTTCGTAATAATGATGGGCCTAGTGGTATATTATTTTCGTGATATTCGGATTACATAAAGCTCATCAGTGAAATTCTTGGAATTTTAATCATAATTTTGGTTATTAAAACAATTTTTTGCTCTAAACAAATAAGATGGACAAACCTCAAGACCCCTCATTTTACTGCAATATCCCCTCTTGTTACCTTATAATAGTAACACCAACGAATTATTAATTTGCTTACTCGTTCGCCATTAACGTTCACTCCATTACCACTTCGGTTCCTTCAGCTAAAGACCTTTCATCGCGTCCTTATATCTATGCCAATTTCAGCTGTATCAGTGCCGACGAAAAACGCATCCCTCCTTATACCTGTGCTAATTACATTACATCAAGATGAGCGTGTATTTCTACGGTTTTCCAAGCATTTCAATGGATATTTTTTTTTTGTCTTATTTTTGGAAATGAATCCAAATAAATAAATATGGTTGATCTCTTGTTGATTCGAATTTAATTTCCATGAATATCTATTAATTTCTGCTTCTGCAAATACTTAAATAAGACAGTAAAGGGAAATGCCCTATATTCTTTGTTCCTTTGTTTTCATTCAATAACCACTGCATTACATCGGGGATATTCTAAAATACCTTGCTGTTATAGGTATATGTGTACGTTAAGTTAAATAGGTAAAATTATAATGCATTTTGTACAGTAAATGACACGAAGGTACTATCATCGAACAGGATATAGGTGTGTGTGTGTGTGTGTGTGTGTGTGTGTGTGTGTGTGTGTGTGTGTGTGTGTGTGTGTGTTTATGTGTGTGTGTTTATGTGTGTGTGTTTATGTGTGTGTGTTTATGTGTGTGTGTTATGTGTGTGTGTTATGTGTGTGTTTTGTGTGTGTGTTTATGTGTGTGTTTATGTGTGTGTGTATATGTGTGTGTGTTTGTAATTGTGTTTGTGATTGTATATGTGATTGTATATGTGATTGTATATGTGATTGTATGTGTGTGTGCGTGTATGTGTGCGTTCTCTCCCATTTGATTTTTTCTTCAACTTTCTCCATTTCATCTCATGTTTCGCCCCTTTCTATTAGAATAAATGTTTCATGTAAAACGACACGCCGAATTCATTAAAATATCCTTAAAATGTCAATGATATCACTTTCACCCGAACTGCTTGCGAAGTGTTGCTGAAAATGATTTTGAAATCAAATGCATCAGTTCCTTTCCTTCGCACATAAAGGTAACTCGTGCTTGACAACTTAAATCAATGAGTGATCACTGTTAATTTCAACGTTGCTGATGTCTTTACATGAGTCATGTTACACTCACTTCATAAAATTTATATAACTCCTTATATCGATAACTGTGAAAAGTTGTATGTATATCATTTTTAGGAAAGACTGATATTCACCCATTTTATTCCTACTACTATTACCTAGTTATACAGATTTAGCAGATTGTATATTTACCTCCCTTCACATTAACATCGCCTTAAAAAAATAACATTGTAAAATTCCTCTCCACAATATCCAGTGTAGTTCAATCTCCTCTGTTCCCTCAGAAACTGGACGCATACGCTTGAATTATTTCGAATGTATACATCTTTGAAAGCCTCATTATTACACAAGCCACCCTCTCTGATATGCATTGAAACTGAATTGCATGCCTGCTAATTTCTTCATTAATAAAAATAAAAAAAATATGCTCCACTGAATCATGTATCCTAATTTCTTTATTTTGATAAAGAAATTTGCTTCGTTGAATTAACCCATTTTCATTTCCTTTATTTTGTGAACATCGAGAAGGTCGACTGCTTTTTTCCAAGCCTTCTGATCGCATCTTTATCTCACTTGTAAATTTTTGTTACTACTCGTCGACTTGTCCGGTTGTTTCTTAACAAGTCATCGACTTTCCAATTGCGTAATAGGGTTTCCTAATATAACGATTATCCAACATTCTTTTACATAGATTTCGAAGGAGCCTGTAAGCAGTAGATGACGTAAGCAGTAGGATCTCTCTGTATCTCTACCTATCTACTTATCAATCTCTCTATCTACCTATCTAC
>NC_051422.1:12945315-12947815 GCF_015228065.2 Penaeus monodon
CTCTTTCTCTCTCCTGGATGGTAACCTCGGTCATTCCTTGCACACAGGGGTTAATATAGAACCAAAACTAAACAGATAGCCTGTCATAACAAATATAATAACCCTTGTGACATATGGAATTAAATGAATTATTATTTTCACTCTATCTCTATCTACGTTCTACCTATTTCTGTATTTGTTTATCTCTAATTTTCCTTTTTATCTTTTTCCCCTCTTCCTCCCTCGGTCTCACTCTCTCTTTCTCCCTCTTTTTTCCTCTCCCTCTCCTCCCCTCTCTCTGTCTATCTATCTTTCTCTATCTATCTCTGTCTCACACACACTCGATTTCCCTCCCTACCTTCTACCTCCACTATTTCTTTTTATCCTTTCATCTCCCCTTCTCTCTGCTTCTTTCTCTCTTTCTCTCACCCTCTCCCTCCCTCTCTCTATTTTTCCCATCTATTTCTAAGCCGCATCAAGACAGAAGGAGGATACGAGAGCCACAGACAAAGAGGAAGAGAAAGAGAGAGAGAGAAAGAGAGAATTACCAAGATAACATCAAAAGCAACTTGTAATCTGGGTTCTTATCTCTTCCTTCACATTTCCAACACCCACACTCTGACAACTTTTGCCAACAGCGAGTATAATCCTTTGAGTAAATGGAGTAAGAGGACTTAGTCGTCTTAGGTGGGTTAGAGCAGAATGTCTGGTTGTTTATTGAATTTACAGGTAGTCTTAGTGATGTAAGTGAAACTAAGGTTGGTGGAGACGATGCTATTGGATATTACAATTGCTAATTGTTATATTGATTAATACACGGGCACGGATGGACACAATACACACATAAACACACACACAAAATTACAGGTAGTCTTAGTGATGTAAGTGAAACTAAGGTTGGTGGAGACGATGCTATTGGATATTAAAATTGCTAATTGCATCGTAATATTGATTACACACACGCGCACGGATGGACACATACAAGCGCACAACATACACACAAATACACACACACAAATGCACACACAAATACAATCGTGAGTACATAGTCATCACGGCAGAGATAACAATACCATCACACTCACGATGATAGCATTGGCAATAATACCGGCAATAAATAAGTGAGCCAAATGACGGATCGTGCAGTAAAAATGGCAACAACAATATCAACGGTGATAATGATATCAGTGATGATGATAAAGATAATGATAATGATAAAAGTGATGGTAGAAGAAAAACCCACAATACAAAAACTAGATTTATTGAAAGTGACTACAGTTTCGAAATTCACCTTCAGGTTAAGTGTGGGTTTTTCTTCCATTGTATCAGCACGGAAGAGTGTTTTGCTATTCAAAGTGATAGTAATAAAAATAACAATGATAATAATAATAATGAAAATAATGATAATAATAATAATAATAATAATAATAATAATAATAATAATAATAAGGCTAACAATAATCGCAACAGAAATAATGATATTAATAATGATGATAATAATAATAGAATGTATATAACCAATAATGATAGCAGTAATGACAATAATGATATGATGATGATAGTGAAAAAGATAATGTTAATGATGATATTGATGATCATAGTGATAGTGATGACATTTATAATAAAGATGATAATAATGATGGTAAGAATAATAATAATGATAATAATGATAGTAATGATAATGATAATGGTAATGATTATGATAATAATTACAATAACAAGATAACAATGATAACAATAAGAGTAATATTTACGACAATAATGATAATCATCATAATAATAGCAGTAACATAAAATGATAATGATAATGATCATAATTGTAGTTGTAAAAGTAAGAACAACAACAACACCAAGAATGATAATGATGATGTGATGATGATGTTGATGATGATAATGATGATGATAATAGGAATAATAATAGTAATAATAATAATAATAATAATAATAATAATAATAATAATAATAATAATAATAACAATAATAATAATAATGATAGCAATAATAATGTTAGTAATATTAACAATAATAATAGTAATACTACCAACAATACTAATAAAAGTAATTACAACAATAATGACAAAAGAGATACTGATTACAGTAATAAAAATCAATTATAATAAAAATGAATATGGAAATGAAAATGAGGACGAGATTAAAAATGAAAACGAAGATGAGTCCCATTTCTTCCACCCCTCTTGCTCTCTCCCCTTCTCTTCCTCCTATCCCCTCCCCTCCTTTCTTCCTATTCACCCTCTCCCACCTCCCCAGCCCCCCCCCCACAATCCCCCTCCCCCCTCTCCTCCAAATTCCCCCGGGGCACGCACGCAAGAGTCCCGGGCCGAGAGGAGGTTAAGGAACGCCATTTGGACACATCACCCTACTTTTATGACTTGCTAACCCCTAGAGACTCTCGCGCGCCCGGAGTTTTAATCGTAATATTAAACGTCCTATTATCCATTAATGGCAGGATATCCAGGCTATCGACCAGGAGGCTATATTGGATATATTCAGATTGACAAAA
>NC_051422.1:12965315-12966494 GCF_015228065.2 Penaeus monodon
TCACGTTTTAAAAAATGTTGCACCATTGCGGTTTGTCCATTTATGCCTGAAAGCAGCAACCGTTATCTGTTGGTTTCTTGTTGACCACAACATTTTTGGTCTGTTCTTTCATTTCAAAACAAATGACGTTTCAAAAGTGTATTTCTCGTTGCTTTTTAAAACGTTTCATTTTCGATTCTATTTTACATATGATATTTAGTTCCATCACATGAACCTGATGTTTACACTCATGGCTGTACTTAGCACCATAGGAAATATGGCGTGATGGAAATAGAGTTTTTCATAACAGCTGACGGCCGATCACAATAATATATCGCCGTTTGTCCAAGATGTGAGATACAGAGTGATAAGAAAATGAATAGACAGATATGTATATGAACAGGTAGATAGGTAGATACATAGACGGATGGACAAACAGATAGATAGATAGAGTAATAGATAGAGATATAAGCACAGGTAAACTGACAGAGAGAGGAGAGAGAGAGAGAGAGAGAGAGAGGAGAGAGAGAGAGAGAGAGAGAGAGAGAGAGAGAGAGAGAGAGAGAGAGAGAGAGAGAGAGAGAGAGATTGGGTAGGTAGATAGATAAAAAGAAAGAGAGCGAACAAGAAGTAAGAGTGAAAAGGTGAGAAATAGCGAGATTACCTCCTCCCTCACACGCACGAAACCAGTCGCCTCATTTTCTTTGGCCGGCTCTTCCGCGGACTTGATCAGGAAGGGAAATGAACAGACACTCTTTTTCAGTTTCTCCGTCTGGGGGTTGAGGAACAAAGGTCCGCTCCTTCCGAGGGGGTCTTTAAAAGGCGCTCTTATTTTTCCCTCTTGCAACTTCTCTTTCCATTTACCCCCTGCCTAGGCGTTTTCTTCGCTTGTTCTTATTTTTTCTTTTTTTATATTGTTTTTTTGTCCTCGTTTTCTTTTTCTCTCTGCTCCACTCTCATTCTCTCTTCCTTTTTTTCTTATTCTCTTTTCATCTCTCTGTCTCCCTATCCTTCTTTTTTCTTTTTATTCCTTTTTACATATCTATTTATATCTGTTTATCTCCATCTCTCTCCTCCTCTCCTTCCCTCTAGTCCCCTCCTCTCCCTTTCTCTCTTTCAGATTCTTTCTCCCTTTTTCATCCCTTTCTCGCCACCTCTTCTCTCTCTCTCGCTTCTACAAATCTCTAATTTCTCTCTTCC
>NC_051422.1:12966594-12974094 GCF_015228065.2 Penaeus monodon
GTTAAGGGGGGCAATAACTAAAAGAATAATAAACAATAATAAAGCATAATAGAAGCCTAGAATTTTTCTCCATCTGGCTGCCTGGCTCGGGGTTATGTGTCGAACCAGGGGGACCGATCAATTTCCGACTCCTTTATTAAAACCCCCGCGTCTAAATGAGAAGAAGGGGGAAGGGAAGGCTGGAAGGGTTGAATGACACTAAAAATATACCCTCTAATTAAGAAAAAAAAGAAAAGAAAAGAAAAGAAAGGGCGAAAAGAAGAAAAGAAACGAAAAGGCGAAGAAGAACCTAAGAAGGAGACATAAAGGTAGAGAGAAAAAGTTCATGTATTTGTAGTGTGTCTGGTACTTCGTCTTTTAAACGTTTTATCTAATTTTATTTATTTATTTATCTATTTATTTTGTAAATAAAATAGACTTAATAAAAGAGAGATAGATAGATAGAGGGTGAGGTGAATGTACTGCTGTTTGTAACCTTCAGATAAGTTGTTAATTATATATAAAATCCCCGTAAAAATAGATATAAGAAAAACAATATGATCTAAATTCGCGGCTTGGAGGGGCTATGAAATTAAGGTAAGTATAATCTTCGTGTCACTGATTTCAAAGGATATTAGGCAAAGGAAACTAGCATAGCTGGGCTTTCGGCATCCACTAGCATTGCTTAAAAAATACCTAGGCAGAAAAGGACGCAGGGGATGTTTTTTTTATACAAATTTCGGAAAAAATACTATATATACAATATATATATATATATATATATATATATATATATATATATATATACATATACATACATACATATACATACATATATATATATATATATATATATATATATATATATATATATATATATATATATATATATATATACACACACACACACACACACACACACACACACATGTATGTATGTACAAATATATTTTCCCTTCCTTTCCTCCAATAACGGCAATAGCAATAATGATTATGATAATGATAATCGTAAGCTACTAATACTACTAACATAAAGGATGATGGTTACTGGAACACTAATAATGATTTTAACACCATCAACAACAATAATAGGGATAACACCAGGAAAAATAAATCAAAAAAAAAAAAAAAAAAAAAAATAACGATAATAATAATAATTACTGTTATCATAATCATAACAACAACACAACAGCAGTAATGATAACAAAAACAACAAAAAAATAGAATAAAGACAGCAATAACAGTAATAATAATGACAGTTATGATAGCAATTACTAGAACAACAACAATAACAATGACATCATGAAGAGGCAGCAGCAAACCGTAGCCCTGGAGGCGTTGAAACGAAAGGCAAAAGAAAGGCAGCAAATGTACACAGTAATGAAAACAGAGCGGATCAGTTCACATAAACCAGGACTCTCCTAAATAAGCAGATGGGGCTATTTGCAGCGTCGGAAGGTTAGCAGGAACAGGATGATGTCTGATGCAAGAGAAAACAAGAAGTAAATTGTGTTATATTCGGTCACAGTGTAATTAAGAAAATGGAGAGTGGCTTATAGGAAACACTAAAGAATGAAAGTTAACACCAGGATGCTGCGACAATAATATCAAGGCAGATGAGCGAAAAAGTCCGGAGCCAGAGGGATTGCAGAGCTCAACGTCTTTGTCTGACTAGTTCACAAACGAGCAAAGATTTTCTGAAAATGAAAGGCAAAGCAAAAGGAAAATGTAAGAAAAGGCAATGCACGCGAGGAACAAGGGACAGACACGAATGTAGAAATGACTGAGGAAATGCTGAAAGAAAAAGACTGGCCTTGTGTGGACTTTAAGAAGGCCTATACGCATGGGAATAAATAATGGTAATGGAAAAAATGTAGAAAAAAAACATAAAAATGTCTAAAAATATGTAATAATGGGAGAAATTCGAAAATATTAAACAGCAGTTTGATATATTCCAGGATAATAGCTTGATGCAACTTGTCTTCGTGTATGTTTACACAAGATGATTTGGATTTTAATCGTGAAACATTAGGATGCCTTAATAAGCAGCTCTGGCATGTCTGTGAAGATTTGAAATGCTGCTATATGTGTCTGAGGGCATTAAGTCTAATAATATAAAGGGTCATCCTTAAGAGCCCTAGACATTGTAAAGTGAAAATTGAATGGAATAAGTTAATGTTATATTAACATTATGTATTTCAAGCGTTATTTCTCCCCCATTCGGTACAAGGCAAGTATAATAAAGATTAAAAAGAAAGTGTTATCATTATTCCTGTTTCCTCATCCTTAAAAGGATGTACAGTATATAGGCTTTATGTAAGGAGAAGCCAGAATGGAAGAGAGCTGATAAGTATACTGTACTGTTTATATAGCAAAATTTTTTGTAACTTACGAAAGTTTGTGGAAAAGATTGATGTGGCATTTTTGATGGATATAGAGAGCAAAAGTTAAAAGGGGAAGTAATCGTAAAGGTTAGTATTCAATATGGAAAGCCGGAAGGCAAAAGATTCAAGGTTAAATGTATTGCAAATACAAACATACAGAGACGCATACAGTATCGAAAAATTATATGTTAGTTCAAGGCAATATACAGTAAATGTATGGCACTATGAGGCATATTGAAAATAAGGACTTTTTTCTTATTACATATATTGTACTTCATATGAAATGCGCAGTTGTATAAGGTTTTGGAACTCCTTGTATCCACCGGAAGTGAGTTCCATGTCCAAATCAGACAACTGCGTAATTCCGATGATTTCAGGCATTTACTGATTGAAGTATATCTACAAATCAGGATACACATTTTCTTTGATATGTTTGAGCTTGTATGGTTATATCATTGATATACAGAATGATTTTGAAGGCATTCATCCTACCGAGGTCAATATCACATCATATGACTCGGACACATTGGAAATTTTTACCATGTCGATCCAGTGACCGTCATGATTAACTTCAAAATTTACCCTTAGAGAGTGAACATGCATTTGATGTACTGCCAAAAAGGCATATAAACCATTTTATACACCTTTACAATAAAAAGGTCTATGAAGAAACTTACGATGCGATTCGTAATTAATGAGAATATAAATCCTTATCTGACACTACGTGAAGAGTATCCAAGTATTCGGGGTTTCGGAAATGTTACAAAAAAGGCCTTTAATGTTAGTCATTCATCATTAGCTCTTAATTCTTTGAGCTTATTCACTTAATATCCATGCATTATTCACATATAATTAACCATTTTCTCACCCCTAATTCAGTCATTCACACATTATTAATTTATAATTCATTCTTTAGCAGCTAGTCTTTCGTCAACTATTCAGTGTAATTCACTTATCATGAGCCAGTGTGCCATCACTTCTCCTCACCGGTTACCAACAACAGGCATTTTATCACCAACGTAGTTTCCTGGACATTTCCCATTCTCTCTTCTAGAATGACTAATAACAAGGTTTTAATCGCAGTTTCTTTAGCAACAGCGGGTTTAATCTGAGCTCTTGTTTAGAATAGATTAATGTCATTTAATGGCAGGATAGTAAAACACTGAATGTTACATGGAGTATTCAACAAGTTAATTAGAATTGTTTTAAAAGTGCTAGTTGCAAAATTTATAGTTTGGGAGACAAGATTTAGCAACAAAGGTGAATATATATATATATATATATATATATATATATATATATATATATATATATATATATATATATATATATATATATATATATATATGTATATGTATATATATATACACGTATATGTGTGTCTATATCTATCAGTCTGTCTATTAAGCTATCTATCTATCTGTTTATCTATCTATCTATCTATCTATCTATATTTACTCCATACAAGGGAAAGAGAGAGATTTGGTGTGGTGTATTGTTGGAAAAGAAGGTTTAGGGGGTGTCAAAGTAAGAACGGGCGTATGAATTAATGATTATGAACAATTAAGCAAGAACAGAAGAATTGTAAGAAAAAGAAAACTGTATATTTACTATAGATAGACAAGGATTCGCGCCCAGCCAGCTATGACCGAGCAATGGCTTCTGCATGCTTGAGTCAGAGGCGAGGCGGAAAGGAACTGGACATTCTACCTTCTACATTAAATGAATAACAGTACGAACATTTCACGGCGAACTGTCCGTAATATGAGTGAATACAGCTAAGGTTGGATATTGATGAGCGTGAAACAAATATAAGTATTGTAAATCTAGCCTACTTCCCCGACAAATGAATGAATTCATGGGTAAATGAATAGAAAACTAAGCATGTGAAACGGATAGAGAAAACAGTAAGTGGCAAAAAAAAAAATGAGAGAGAATTTAGAAATACATACTTAAATTCGGTCGATTTCTCTCTAAGTGTAGACAGATACTGGCAGAGAGAAAAACATTTAGTAAGATATTTTTTATTATTATCACCTCCTTTATTAACTAGTTCCATACAAATTTCAGAAAAGAACAGTCATCGTTGCAATCACTGGTATAAATTTTCTATTAATTAGCAACTGGCATGAATAAAATGTGGTAATTAAAATCCTTAATGATTATTTAACATCTATCTACGAGTACCTTTATAGAGTATAATGGTTAATGGTTAATGGTTAAAAGCAAGATAAATGTGCTAGACATCTAAGGTCATGTAGCACTATAGTTAATGTTTGGGAAGGGGGGTTGAGTTAGTGATTAGTTGTCCAAGCTGGGCAAAGGAATTGGTGAGTGAAAGGGTTAGGGTCGGGTGTGGTAAGGAGTTAGATTAGATGAAGGATATGTATGCGTTTGAGGAAAGAGAATAGGTTGTTGAAGCAAAAAGTGTGGGATTCTGTAAGGATGTCTGATAGGTTGGGAGGTCGGTGAAGGGGGGATAGGTGGGGGAAAGCAGAGGTACGAGTTGTTTCAAAACGTGGGCACGGCAGTAGGATGTGTGGGATTGGAGTGTCTGGTGGTGTATTGACTTTATGAGAGTTAATGAGTTACATAAGGGATTCACGTGCATAAGGAGGGAGTGGAAGGGATAGAGGGGATGGTGGGAGGGTTAATGTGGGCGGGGTTGGGGTCGGGGGGGATGGGCTGTGTTGGGAGGGGGTAGGAGGATAGGGTGTAGGGGGGATATCGTTAGGAGGAGGATGGATATCAGCAGTTACTTGGAGTGTGGAAGTAGCAGGAGTTGTAAGATTTGAAGGTTGAGTGTCAGTTTTCATTAGGTAATCTTGAATATTTTCAAGGGTTTTCTTCTCTGAGTTGGTTCGGGAGTTTTGGGGGATAAAGGATTTCTTGTGAGGGGGGGAAGAGAGGACTGGTGTCTCAAGCATAGGAGCAAAGGAAGGTGGAGGTGATTGTGTGGTAGGGGAAGAGGGGGTGGAACGTTTGTTCTGTCTGTTACGGGTAGTGCGAGGAGGGAGAGGGGAAGGTGTTAGGATTGTAGTGGTGATTGAAGTATCTGTAGTAGAGATTGGAGTGTCTGGATTTAGGATGGCAAAAGAGTTTGACTGGGGAAGGTAGGAGGTAGAAGAGGGGGGGGGGGTTAGATGTAGGGGGGGGTGGGTTTAGGAGAATTGGTAGAATGAGCAGTATTACTGGAGTAAGGAGTAAGGGAGAAACCACGTCGACGTGCTTCTTGTCTGGCTTCACGTAGTGTGAGTCCAAGTTTGAATCTGAGAGTTGCTACCTCAGACTCAAATTTATAGGTGGGACAACCCCTATAAAATACATTATGGGGGCCGCCACAGTTGGCACATGTGCGTGATTGTGCAGGGCAGTTAGATCGGGTATGGCAAGGTTGGGCACATAGTGGGCATCTGGCTGTGGAACGGCAATGTTTGGGTGGGTGTCCTAGACGCCAACAATTTTGGCACTGACATGGAGGGGGTTGGTATGGACGAACAGGGAGGGATTCTCCTCCTATGTAGACGTTAAAGGGAAGGTCATGCCTACGGAAGGTAATTTTGGCTATGTTAGTGGGTTTCTTTCGATGACCTCTGGGGGGAATGGAGTAGCATTGTACTGATGTTGCATCATAGTCTGTGAGACAGGCAAGTAGATCTCCACAATCTGACCAATCTTTGTCATAGATTGGGCAATTTGCTGGGGAGATTGAAACTGTTCCGGTGCAAGTATTGAGGGTTGGATGGGGTTCTGCAAGGATGGGGTTACCATATAGGTCTGTAGTTTTGTTAATGCTATAGCTTGGTTTTCGGATGTTACTGTGACAAGACGGGAGCGGTCGGGTCGGCTACGGAAAGAGACTTTACCTACTTGTTT
This sequence comes from Penaeus monodon, assembly GCF_015228065.2. Lineage (NCBI taxonomy): Eukaryota > Metazoa > Arthropoda > Malacostraca > Decapoda > Penaeidae > Penaeus > Penaeus monodon. The sequence continues at coordinate 12,972,834 of NC_051422.1, forward strand.
TTGGAGACATTGTTGGAAGAGAAGGGTGTTGTCAGAGTAGGGAGCTGTGGGAGGGATCACGAAAATCGGTCCCATTTGGCTGCGCTGAAGAGGGTATTCAAAATTGTTGTAGAGATAGGGGTAGTCGAAGGGCGGGGACGTGACGAAGATGGAGTAGTGTTAAGGAAGGTAGTGTTATGGGGAGGTGGGCAATAAGGCTGTAAGGTATTAATAAGGGAGGATGGGGTGGTTGATGTTGGAGGTTGTGGGGGTAGAGGTGTTGAAGTTGAGATTGCTGGGAGAGTGGAAATGTTCCTTAAGGGTTGATTGTTGGCTACTGTACTAGTAGGTATTGATGAGGGGGTAGTTATGCAGTGTTCGGAAACCGTGGTCAAAGGGGAGCCTGGGGTCAGGGAATCTGGTGGGTTTAATCGTTGGGGCTATTTGATAAGGGGCAAGCCTCATTGCCCCTAATAGTGGGGATAAGTTTTCATTACTGTCCATGGTAAGCCTGGATTATGTTGGGGATAAAAACAGTCCACCCCTCAGGGTCCCCTTGAGGGGTAAGGGCTAGATAACTAAATCAGGGGAATACCGTGCCCATGGCTCCCTCAGGCCGTTCAGGACTGGCACAAAGTCAGCCTTTCATCCTTTCAGCACGGCTCTCACACCTTAGGAGGTGGATAGCAGAAGGGTTTGGTGAAGGGACAGAAACGAAAAGTGGGAAGGAAAATAAAGACCATGCAAAATTAGTTGAGTCGAGGGCTGTGTCCCAAGGTTGGGGAGTTCCCCACCATTGGGTCCCAGTCTCCGCCTCCTAAGCCCCGCCACGACAACAACGGGCAAGGGATTGGGGGGGGATTATAGAGTATAGAGTAGACTGAATATTGCATTTTCAAACGAAGTAAATAAGAAATAAGAGATATTTATTAAAGTATTGCCCTAAAGTCAGTACAGATATTCAGCCGTCTGAGGCTGAAAGCAAAATAAATATACTGAAGAGAATATTATTAAAAGTAATGTTATTAAAGTTACCATTTTTGTTATTTTAGCAACAATGGAAAGTCTGCACATAGCAATATTAATTTAGCAGCTACAATCTAAAAATATCGATTTTCTTTAGAATATACATCAGACTGCATATTGCATTTTTGACCAAGTAAATAACAGAAAATTAAACTGAAACAGTAGTACGCTAAGTGATCGTTGAAAATACACCATCCCCCAATCAGTTAAAATTATGCATTATTCAACACAATAATGAGAGCCAAATTACCATAAT
>NC_051422.1:12987150-12989650 GCF_015228065.2 Penaeus monodon
CCCACTTTTTCCCCCGGGGTAACCAGCAGTCATTGCGAGTACATATTTCTGTCTCTGTGGTCCCTCTGGCAAAAGCAAAATCACATTCGTCTCTGTGACTCTTCGGGCAGAGGCAAACAATAAACTGCATCTTATCTTATAAAATAGTATTACCCTTCAATTTATGTTATTTTGTCTATCTATCATTTACTTTACTTCGATTTAAATATTCTTATTTTGTTTATACATTTAGGCATTTTATTGGTTTCTTGACCAATAATATATCATTCCCCTTTAATGATTAAAAAGGAAACAATAAAGCCACCCCACGCTAAGCTACCTTGAATAAAATAAAACCCAAAAGAGGAGGATGCGATAATTGGTAAAAATACATTTCCTGTTTTTTGGGTTTAATGTAATTTTTAAAAATGACATCGGTGGCAGCAGTGGTATTTAAATTCTTACATACATACATACATATAGATATATATACACACACATATATATGCTTATCCGTGTGTGTGTGTGCTTGGGGTGTTGTGTGTGTGTGTGTGTGTGTATATATATATATATGTGTGTGTGTGTGTGTGTGTGTGTGTGTGTTGTGTGTGTTTTGTGTGTGTGTGTGGTGTGTGTGTGTGTGTATATATATATATATATATATATATATATATATATATATATATATAGTATGTATGTATGTCTATATATATGTGTGTTGTGTGTTTTGGGGTGTGGTGTGTGTGTGTTGTGTGTGTGTGTGTGTGTGTGGTGTGTGTGTGTGTGTGGTGGTGTACACACACCACACACATATATATATAGACATACATACATACATACATACACACAACACACACACACACACACACACACACACACACATATATATATATATATAATATAATATATATATATTATATATATATATATATATAATATATATATATAAAATATAGTATTCATATATATATGTATGTGTGTATGTGAGTGTGTGTGAAACTTATGTTATCTTTATATATATATATATATATATATATATATATATAATATATTATATATATATATATATATATATATATATGTATTATATTATATATATATATATGTATATATATATATTATATATTGTATAATCACCCAATAACTGTATGCTCATGTTTGAGCAGCCGAGGACCTCTCCACCATCGTTCGCCACTAACTCGATCTTACGCTTTTCTTTCCACTTGTACCATCGACACCCCGCAAATATGTTTGATATTGTCGCTCAGTCTTGGGTCTTTGTTTGCCTCTTCCTCTGTTTCCTATCACCACCCCTGTCAGCAAATCTTTCTCAATACTTTTACTTCTCATCACATGCCCAATAACTTTAATTTCCTCCTTTCAAGATGTCCAACAGCCGGTCTTACAATTTTTTTTTCTCGGCACTTCATCATTCGTCTTCTTCTCTGTCCAGCTAATACGCAGTGCTCGTCTGTAACACCACATTTCAAAACGATTGATCTTTTTTTTGTCTATCTACTTCAGCACCCAACACTCAGAACCATATGATGCAATTGGGAAAACTAATGAGTTCAATAACCTAAACTTTGCCCGTAAGGTAATGCTTCGGTCTTTCCAGAAGTTATTGAGAGCAATTGTGGCTTTTTTTGGCAATGGCAATTCTTCTTTTTAATCTCCGGTGAATCATCATTTGTTTTAGTTAAAACAGCTCCAAGATAATTTAACTCTTTCACATTTTCCACAATCATTCCATTGATTGTAACATGTTCATCGTTGTTCATTGCCGGTTATCTTTGAATCTTCATGATCTTAGTTTTCTTGGCATTAAGAAACATGCCAGCCTTTTCGCTTGCTTCTCTAACTTTATCTAAAAGTTGTTGTAATTCAGTGATACTGCTGGCAATCAAAATATATCATGGGGGTACCTCAGATTTGATATTTGTATCCTCTAACATCCACATTCCTTCAAAATTCTCTAGAGCACCTCTCATAATTTTTTCATATTATTTTTTATTGTGGTGGGGAGACATAATGCAACCCTGTCGTACTCCTTGTTGACTTCGAAACCATTCTGTTAACCATAAGGGGTTCTTACAGCAGCTTGTTTTTTGGGTCATACATGCTTTTTTTTAGTTGGATGATGTTTTTTGGGAAACTTCATATCGTTCATGTTATTCCAGAGGATATCGTGCAAGAGTATCAAAAGCTTTCACAAAATCGATGAAACACAGATGTTCTCTGTTTTTCTCTATGATCAATTTAGATTTAGAATCTGGTTTCTGGTACCTTTTCCGGGGCGAAAACCCTGCTTGTTCGTCTGCAATTTCCTCTCTTAACTTCAACTTCATTCTTTCAGCAATAATTTTCAAAAAAATTTGCTGCTGTGACTTATTAATGCAATTGTCCTATTTTTGTTGCATTGGAGTGCATCACCTTTTTTAGGTATGGGAGTAAAGATTGATTTTACCCAGTCTTCGGGCCATCTTCTTTTATTCCATATTTTTGTACAGAGTTTGTAGAA
>NC_051422.1:12999650-13012150 GCF_015228065.2 Penaeus monodon
AATATATTTATTCCCCCGTGATACATGCGAGTAATGCAAAGGAATTGTTTTTTTATTTATTTTCTGTCAATGTTTCCTTATATTTCAGATATTTATTCACCAATTAGATCGCATTATGAATATTCGTCATTACGTTTACATTTCAGCCTCCACACCTCCTATATATATATATATATATTATTAAAACATTTTTTTTAATCATTATCATTACTATTTAAAAATTAAAAAGGTTTTTTTTCTATATTTAAAAAGAAAAGTTTTTTTAAAAAAAACCCCCCCGGGTTAAAATTTCATTATTATTGGATTATTAAAAAAAAAAGGGAAAAAAAAAAAAAATTTAACTTTTTCCAATTAATAAAAATTACAAAAAACACTAAAAACTTTAAAAAAAGAACTTAATTATATAAAAATTAAAAAAAACTTATAAAAGGAAAAATAAATCCCTTGAAAAATAAAAATTACCGGAAACCTGTATTTATTTTAATTATATTAAAATATAAATTTAATGAAGAAGAAATTTTTAAAAAAGGCAGAGTAGAAACAAACCAAAAAGGGGGAAAAGGGGAAAAAACGGAGGAAAATCAAGGATTTTTTAAAAATTTTTTGGGTTGTAAAATATCACACCCCCCTTAAGATAAAAACCTTTTTAAAAATTTTGGGAAACCGGGTTACTTTTTTTCAAGTTTTTAAAATTTTTAATTTAATTTTTTTTTAAATGCGGGAAACCAAAACCTTAAATTTAAAAAAATGGTATGTGAACATCCGGAATTTTTAAAAAAATTTTTTGGAAAAATTTAAATTTTCCCGGGAAAGGTTCCCTTTAAAATTTTAAAAGCATTTATTAAAATTTTTTTTATTTAAAAATTTTTTTTTATTTTTTTTTTACCGGGTGGCCAACCCCCTTATATTTAAAATAATTTTTAAATTTAAATTTTAATAAGAAAAATGGTTTTTTTTTTTATTATTTTTAATTTTTATATTAATATTATAACCCCAATAGATTGATTAGGGAAATTGCTTATAAAATGTTTTAAAGGTTAATAAGAATTAAATCACCCATTTAAAAATTTTTTTAAAAATATATAAGAGAAGGAGAAGATAGATTTAAAGAGAGAGAGAGAGAGAGATAGAGAAGAAAGGAAAAAATATAAAAAAAAGAAATAAAAAAAAGGGGAAAATTTTATAGATAATAAGAAAGAAGATATAAGTTTAGAGAGATAAGATAGAGGAAAAGATAGAAAGAGAATAAATAAGTTTAAAATAAAAACATAAAGGTTTAAAATAATAAAAATAAGAGATAGATATATATAATAAAGGATAATAATAATATGAAATAATATTTTAGATTTATACAAAATATATGGATAAATTTATATAATTATTAATAATAGAAGTTTTAGATATAAATTTGGTTTTTTATAAAAAATTATAATAAATAATGATAATAGAAAAATAATAAATAAATTTTAATATATTTTAAATATAAAAAAATAAAAGGGGTATAAAATTTTAAAATTATAATAAAATATATATATATATATAATATATATATTTTATAATATAATATTTTTAATATAATATATATAAAAAATAAATATATAAAAATTTTAAAATATAAAAATTTTATATATATATAAAAATTATAAAATTAAAAAATTTTAAAAAATATATTTGAATAAATATATAATATATATATAATTTTAGTAAAAAATTATTAGTTTAAAATATATATGTTTAAATATTAAAATATATATTATAAAATATATATATATATTATATTTTTAAAATTATATTTTTATAAATATTTTAAAAAATAAAATAAAATTAAATTTTATAAAAAATACTTTTTTATATAATATATATATGATATAAAAATATATAATAGAATTTTTAATATAATAAAAATTTTATATTTTTATAATATAAAATATATTAAAATAAATATATATATATAAAATATGTATACTTTAAAATTTTTTATATATATAAATATTATCATTTTAATTTTATATTTTAAATATATATATTAGATATATAAAAATATTTTAAAAATATAAAAATATATAAAAATATTTTATATATATATATATATATATAGGGGTTTTTTTATATATAAATATTAATATATATATATAAATATATAATATTAATAAAGATATATATATATTTAATATATATAATATAAAAAATATATATTTATATTTTATATATATATATATATGGTTTTGGGGTGGGTGTGTGTGTGGTGGGGTGTGTTTTTGTGTGTGGGGATAATATAACATATTTTTAAATAAAATTATATATAAAATATATATATAATATATAATTATATAAAATATATTATATATATTTTTAATTATATTTATATAAGTAGAATATATTATATATATATATAAAAACTGTATATAAATATAATAAAGTAAAAAAATTTTATATATAAAATATAAAAATAATTATTATTATATATTTGTATATATATATATATATATAAAATTTTAATGTTTTTAAAATGTATAAAATAATATAATATATAAGGGATATATAATATATATAAATTTTTATATGAATATATATATGAAAATTTATTATACATATAATAATTATTAATATATAAAATATATATATATAATTATATTTTATGGGGTGTGTTGTGGTGTGTGTGGTGGTGTGTGTGGGGTGGTGGGGTGTGGGGTGTGTTTTGTGTGTTTTAAATTCTATTCATCATTGCTTTACTTTTGCCCCTTCCCAAAAAAAAATATCATGAAATTTAATCATCATGGTTCAGCTAATAGTTGGTTCCATTTTCATTTTCTCTGCTTTTCTCTCTTTCGTTCTTTTCGGTTTGGAACAAAAAAAAAAAAAAAAAAATACAAACGCTATTTTTGGGGAATGACGTGGGGTTTTGCCTGAAAATGTTTGCTCTTCAGGAAAGGGGGTCATGCACAGCTGATTACAGGACGCAGAGGCAGTGCTTTTGGGGGAATATCGGCCCCTTTGGGCCCCCCGGATGATAAGAAAAAGGGGATAAGGTCTGTGTCATGGGGGGGGATGGAGGTTTTCCCCACTTTGGGCCCCAGTTTTTTTTTCTTATTACTGTCCTTTTTCCCTTTGGGTTCCTCCTCCCCCCTTTTTCTGTTTCTTTCTTTATCATTTTTAGCATTAAGGGCAGCCCCCTGCCCCAGCAGCAATAATAAAATAAAAAGAAAAATTTATTAAAAAAATGTAACAATAAAAACGAAACAATATTATTTAAATTTAAAAGTGTATTTAAACACTGCAGAATAAGAAAGGTAATTTTTTACTAACTGGCAGTAGTTCTTACCCGTCATTAATCCTTTCTAGCATTTTAGCTTCTTGTTACATGTTCTTTTTTTTGTAAGAAAAATACAATAGTCAGTCTACTTGGGATTCGAAAAAATTAAAAAAAATATGGTAAGTTGGGAAATTTCTAAATGTTTAGAAATTTTTATGATTTACAGTTTATTTTATATAGGGATTTTTTTCTATCAAAAAACAAATTAAAAAGAAAATTACACTGTAGTTGGGGCCCTTGAAAAAAAGAATCAAACCGATCTCAACACCCCATTTCAAAAAAGGGGGGAATAGTGTAATAATGATAAAAGATGATGGGTTTATGATGATAAAGGTAACGGGTGACGACATATTTAAAAGGTAATAGCAAATTTAAAAATGACAACAGTTAAATTTCAATGTTGGGTACTTTAAAAAATATTTAAAAATGATAACTTGACATTTTAGGATAAAAGACCCTTTAAAAAAATGATATTCAAGGTTTTGTTTGGGTTCCCAAAAATAAACTTTTGAAATTTAAAAATGTATTTTTTAAATGATTGGAAAACATGCATAATTAGCGTAATTTTTACAGAAAATATTCACTTCTAAGTTCTTGTAAATCTTCTATCACAGTTAGGAAAAAGCTATATTCAGCGTATTTTTTTACCAAAAAAAAGGGAAAAAGTTGGCAGGGTGAGAGGTTTCGATAAAAATCATAGCTTTTTTTTAAAAAAACTTTTCATTATTTTCCCCGTGATAGCCCCAATTCACGTTTTTTTTTTTTTTTTTCCGTCGGGTTTCTAATTAATGGAAAATATGCGCGTTCAATTACAGCAGTGGGCTACTGCATTAGCGATTCAAAATTTTACCCATATTTTTATGAAAAACATTATGCCAAAAAAAGCAAAATTTAAAGTACGTGTCTACCCTTTATTTTGCGTTTTGAACATTTTTTAACAAAAAAAATTAATCAAACTATTTATCTACTGTTAGAATACCATCCCCGGGAGTACTGTGGATTATTTGGGGCCCGAGCTTTTCGGGATCATGGAAATTTAAGGGACCGTACATACTGGGGTTTAAAAGGAGGGGAGGTTGAAATGAGAAGGAAAAAAGGGGAAAATTTAAAAAGAAGGGGAAAAGCAATACAATTTAAAAATTTGGAAAAAAGAAAGAGAAGGAGAAAGAAAAGAGAGAGAGAGAAAGAAAGAGAGAGGGAAAAAGAGAAGAGGAGAAGAGAGGGGAAGAGAGGGGAAAAAGGGGAAGAGAGGGGAAAAGGGGAGGAAGAAAGAGAAGGAAGAAGGAGAAGAGAGAGAGAGAGAGAGAAAACGAGGGGGAGAGAGAGATGGAGAGGAGAGGGAGGGAAAGAGGGGACGAGGGGAGAGGGGGGAAAGGGGAAGAGGAAGGGGGGGGAAAAGAGAGGATTAAAAGGTTTCCCCTGCGGCAAAAGGGGTTTTTTTGTAAATTTAAAGGGGAAAAAACGGAGGGAAAAAATATTATTTAAAAAAAGAAGACCCCTTTTAAGGTAAATCTACTAAATTTATAAAAATGATTTGGGATTGGCAGGGAAGAAAAAGCATTGTAATTCATTAAGGCTTATTTTAAACCCTTTAGTTCTTTGATTTCTTTATATTTTCCCTCCCTTTTTTGAATACAGTGGCTGTCAAGGGTTTTTTTTTCTAAAAAAATTCTTGTAAAAAATGATTTGCTGCAATGATTTTTCAAAATATTTGATTTTTTACAAAATCCCCCTTTACAACAAGTTTTTAAACGCGATAGGGTCCCCAATTTAAATACCCCCAAATCAGTTAAAACAGCAAGAAAAACTGGGATTTGGGGATACGAGTTCACTTTAAAATTTTTTAAAAAATTTTTTTTTTAATTACCCCGTACGAAAAGGGGCAATGAAATAAAGCAGAATTGGGAGGAAAAAAAACGTTACTCTAGATTTTTTTTTCTGCCCTTTGCAGCAATGAATTTTGGGCTCTTGTTGATGGGAATCCCCCTATTAAAGGGAAAGATTTTATAAAGAAAAAAAAAAGTAAGAACTCGCCCCCCAAGAAAAAATTAAAAATTTTTTCCTTTCCGACCCCCTGGGGGGGGTTTTTTATTTTTTTCCTTTGTCGTCTTTTTGTCTGTCTGTCTGCCGTTTTCTTTTCCGTCTGCTCTTGGGCTGTCGGGCTGTCTGCCCAACCCCTCTCTCTCTCTCTCTCTATCATTATACTATTAATCTATCTATCTATCTATCCCAAACTTATTATCACTATTTTTTCTCCCCCTCTCTCATATTTCTAAACGATCTATCTAAAATTTTCTATTTCATCTCCACCTCCAAACAATCCCTAAATCACTCTCTTCTCCTCTTTCTTCCCCTTTTCTCTCTTTTCTCTCTCTCTTCTTCTCTCTCTATATTTCTATATATCTATCTATCTCTTTTCTTCTCCCCTCCCTCCCTCTCCCCTCCTCCTCTTCTCTCCCCTCTCTCTCTCCTTTTTCCCCTCTCTCTCCTCTCTCTTTTCTCCTTTTCTTTTTCTTTTCTATCTATCTATTTTTTTCTCTCCCCCTCTCCCCCCTCTAAAACACACACAAACAAAACGCGGGACGCACACACCAACACACACACACGACACACACACAACACCAAAACACACAACACCACACAAACACAACAAAACACACACACACACACACACACAGCACGCACGCACGCACACTACACACGCGCGGCGCGCGCGCACAACACACACCTTTAATATAGAAGACAAAAAGGGTAGTTTGATAGATAGGGCAGATAGAAGATTTGGGAATGTTTTTTGTGTGTGTGTGTTATATATATTTTATAATATTATAATTATATATATATATATAATTATATTATATATATATAAAAATGGGGGGGGGGGACTCTACGGGGGTTTTCCGGGCCCAAATTTTAAATCCTAAATAATTTTTTTCAATTGGTAGCCCCGTGGGCCGACTTTGGTCAAGGGAATTGGGCCCCAAAAAGGGGAACTAATAAGGGAATCTTAAAAAGAAAAAAAGCCCTGTGTGTGTGTGGTCTGGGTACGGTGTGTGTGGGTTGGTGGTCTGAGTTTCGTGTGGTGTGGGTTTTGAGTCCGGGGTGTGTGTTCGTTTGTTTTGTACATTGCATGAGTGTGTGCCCGGGTATACCCTGCGTGTTTTTGGTGTGTGTATGTGGGTGTGTGTGTGGGGTGTGTTGTGTGTGGGTGGGGTGTTGGGGTTTTTGGTTTTGTCGTGTGTGTGTGTGTGTGTGTGTGTGTGTGTGTGTGTGTGTGTTACGTGTAAGCATGCGTGTATCCATGTGGATATTTATGTAAATTACATTTACATAAAAGACTAAATCTTCAGCTCTTACTTAAAATATCACTTTGTTTACGATGAAAACACGATGTTTGGGGTTATTACTGCCGAATCTTATCTCTTTGTGATTCTAGATGGCTTCCTTTCACAGTTCTTCTATTTATTGAAATCGGAAACAGAAATAAACGAGTGATTTCTGGTGTTTTACTAGAAGAGTGACAACGTACATACACATAAACCAATATAATTATCTTTACCATTTACATCAGATCACAGGTCACTGTTGTAATCCACTGTCGTAGGAAGTCCGTTTTAAAGTTCAGAAATAAATCAACACAAACACAATTAGCAATTAGCTACCACACAATGCGCTAGTTTTCCTTCTGCGCAGCTATTTATGCATTATCTCTGTCTCTCGAAATGTTTATTCAGTGCGTTTCTCTCTCAACTTATAAGGTGGTTCCTTTGTCTATCATGTCATCCTGTGCAGGGGTTTTCGTCTGCACCCGAGTTCTCGCGCCTTAGGTAGTGCTCTTGTTTTGCCTCGTCGTGTTTAATTACTTTGTATCTGCAATTGCTCGTGCGTGCCAGCCCGATTGGAAATCTGATCACGACACAAGAACAGAAGAAATAGTTCTAATAACAGAAATAATAATTCGGAACTCAATAAGCTTAAGCCTGGAAATTCAATGATAAAAATCAAAGAACAATATAACCTAATAATAATGAAAATTACTTTACAAACGTTACATTATATTTATTAAAATATTATGGTAATTTGGCTCTCATTATTGTGTTGAATAATGCATAATTTTAACTGATTGGGGGATGGTGTATTTCAACGATCACTTAGCAGTACTACTGTTTCAGTTTAATTTTCTGTTATTTACTTGGTCAAAAATGCAATATGCAGTCTGATGTATATTCTAAAGAAAATCGATATTTTTAGATTGTAGCTGCTAAATTAATATTGCTATGTGCAGACTTTCCATTGTTGCTAAAATAACAAAAATGGTAACTTTAATAACATTATTTTAATAATATTCTCTTCAGATATTTTTTTTGCTTTCAGCCTCAGACGGCTGAATATCTGTACTGACTTTAGGGCAATACTTTAATAAAATATCTCTTATTTTTATTTACTTCGTTTGAAAATGCAATATTCAGTCTACTCTATACTCTATAATCCCCCCCAAATCCCTTGCCCGTTGTTGTCGTGGCGGGGCTTAGGAGGCGGAGACTGGGACCCAATGGTGGGGAACTCCCAACCTTGGGACACAGCCCTCGACTCAACTAATTTGCATGGTCTTTTTTTTCCCTTCCCCACTTTCGTTTCTGTCCCTTCCCCAAAAACCTTCTGCTATCCACCTCCTAAGGTGTGGAGCCTGCTAAAAGGATGAAAGGCTGACTTTGTGCCAGTCCTGAACGGCCTGAGGGAGCCATGGGCAGGGTTTATTCCCTGATTTAGTTTTCTAGCCCTTACCCCTCAAGGGGCCCCTGAGGGGTGGACTGTTTTTATCCCCAACATAATCCAGGCTTACCATGGACAGTAATAAAAAACTTATCCCCACTATTAGGGGCAATGAGGCTTGCCCCTTTATCAAATAGCCCCAACGATGAAAAACCCACAGATTCCCTGACCCCAGGCTCTCCTTTGACCACGGCTCCGAACACTGCAATAACTACCCCCTGATCAAACCTACTAGTACAGTAGCCAACAATCAACCCTTAAGGAACATTTCCACTCTCCCAGCACTCTCAACTTCCACACCTCTCCCCCCACAACCTCCAACATCAACCACCCCATCCTCCCTTATTAATACCTTACAGCCTTATTGCCCACCTCCCCATAACACTACCTTCCTTAACACTACTCCATCTTCGCACTCCCCCGCCTTCGACTACCCTATCTCTACAACAATTTTGAATACCCTCTTCAGCGCAGCCAAATGGGACGATTTTTCGTGATCCCTCCCACAGCTCCCTACTCTGAAAAACACCCTTTCTTTTCCCAACAATGTCTCCAAAAACAAGTAGGTAAAGTCTCTTTCCGTAGCCGACCCGACCGCTCCCGTCTTGTCACAGTAACATCCGAAAACCAAGCTATAGCATTAACAAAACTAACAGACCTATATGGAAACCCCATCCTTGCAAAAACCCCATCCAACCCTCAATACTTGCACCGGAACAGTTCAATCTCCCCAGCAAATTGCCCAATCTATGACAAAGATTGGTCAGATTGTGGAGATCTACTTGCCTGTCTCACAGACTATGATGCAAATCAGTACAATGCTACTCCATTCCCCCAGAGGTCATCGAAAGAAACCCACTAACATAGCCAAAATTACCTTCCGTAGGCATGACCTTCCCTTTAACGTCTACATAGGAGGAGAACCCCTCCTGTTGTCCATACCAACCCCCTCCATGTCAGTGCCAAAATTGTTGGCGTCTAGGAAAACCCACCCAAACATTGCCGTTCCACAGCCAGATGCCCACTATGTGCCCAACCTTGCCATACCCGATCTAACTGCCCTGCACAATCACGCCCCCATGTGCCAACTGTGGCGGCCCCCATAATGTATTTTATAGGGGTTGTCCCACCTATAAATTTGAGTCTGAGGTAGCACTCTCAGTTTCAAATTTGGGACCACACTACGTTGAAGCCAGACAAGAAGCACGTCGACGGGGTTTTCCCTCCCTTACTCCTTACTCCAGTAATACTGCTCATTCTACCAATTCTCCTAAACCCACCCCCCCCTCATCTAACCCCCCCCCCTTCTACCTCCTACCTCCCCCGTCAAACTCTTTTGCCATCCTAAATCCAGACACTCCAATCTCTACTACAGATACTTCAATCACCACTACAATCCTAACACCTTCCCCTCTCCCTCCTCGCACTACCCGTAACAGACAGAACAAACGTTCCACCCCCGCTTCCCCTACCACACAATCACCTCCCCCTTCCTTTGCTCCTATGCTTGAGACACCCGTCCCCTCTTCCCCCCCTCACAAGAAATCCTTTATCCCCCAAAAACTCCCGAACCAACTCAGAAGAAGAAACCATTGAAAATATTCAAGATTACCTAATGAAAACTGACAACTCAACCTTCAAATCTTACAACTCCTGCTACTTCCACACTCCAAGTAACTGCTGATATCCACCTCTCCTAACGAATCCCCCCTACACCCTATCCTCCCACCCCTCCCAAAACAGCCCATCCCCCCCCACCCCAACCCCGCCCACATTAACCCTCCCACCATCCCCTCTATCCCTTCCACTCCCTCCTTATGCACGTGAATCCCTTATGTAACTCATTAACTCTCATAAAGTCAATACACCACCAGACACTCCAATCCCACACATCCTACTGCCGTGCCCACGTTTTGAAACAACTCGTACCTCTTTCTTTCCCCCACCTTCCCCCCTTCACCGACCCCCCCAACCTATCAGACATCCTTACAGAATCCACACTTTTGCTTCAACAACCTATTCTCTTTTCCCCAAACGCATACATATCCTTCATCTAATCTAACTCCTTACCACACCCGCCCTAACCCTTTCATCACCAATTCCTTTGCCCACTTGGACAACTAATCACTAACTCAACCCCCCTTCCCAAACATTAAAATATAGTGCTAATGACCTTAGATGTTAGCAAAATTTATCTTTCTTTTAACCATTAACCATTAACCCTTAACTCTATAAAGGTACTCGTAGATAGATGTTAAATAATCATTAAGGATTTTAATTACCACATTTTATTCATGCCAGTTGCTAATTAATAGAAAATTTATACCAGTGATTGCAACGATGACTGTTCTTTTCTGAAATTTGTATGGAACTAGTTAATAAAGGAGGTGATAATAATAAAAAAAAATCTTACTAAATGTTTTTCTCTCTGCCAGTATCTGTCTACACTTAGAGAGAAATCGACCGAATTTAAGTATGTATTTCTAAAATTTTCTCTCATTTTTTTTTTGCCACTTACTGTTTTCTCTACCGTTTCCCCATGCTTAGTTTTCTATTCATTTACCCATGAATTCATTCATTTGTGGGGAAGTAGGCTAGATTTACAATACTTATATTTGTTTCACGCTCATCAATATCCAACCTTTGCTGTATTCACTCATATTAGGACAGTTCGCCGTGAAATGTTCGTACTGTTATTTATTTAATGTAGAAGGTAGAATGTCCAGTTCCTTTCCGCCTCGCCTCTGACTCAAGCATGCAGAAAACATTGCTCGGTCAAAAGCGGCTGGGCGCGAATCCTTGTCTATCTATAGTAAATATACAGTTTTTTTTTTCTTACAATTCTTTTTTCTTGCTTAATTGTTCATAATCATTAATTCATACGCCCGTCTTACTTGACCACCCCCTAAACCTTCTTTTCCAACAATACACCACACCAAATCTCTCTCTTTCCCTTGTATGGAGTAAATATAGATAGATAGATAGATAGATAGATAAACAGATAGATAGATAGCTTAATAGACAGACTGATAGATATAGACACACATATACGTGTATATATATATATATATATATATATATATATATATATATATATTATATCTATATATATATATATATATATATATATATATATATATTCACCTTTGTTGCTAAATCTTGTCTCCCAAACTATAAATTTTGCAACTAGCACTTTTAAAACAATTCTAATTAACTTGTTGAATACATCCATGTAACATTCAGTGTTTTACTATCCTGCCATTAAATGACATTAATCTATTCTAAACAAGAGCTCAGATTAACCCGCTGTTGCTAAAGAAACTGCGATTAAAACCTTGTATTAGTCATCTAGAAGAGAGAATGGGAAATGTCCAGGAAACTACGTTGGTGATAAAATGCCTGTTGTTGGTAACCGGTGAGGAGAAGTGATGGCACACTGGCTCATGATAAGTGATTACACTGATAGTTGACGAAAGACTAGCTGCTAAAGAATGAATTATAAATTAATAATGTGTGAATGACTGAATTAGGGGTGAGAAAATGGTTAATTATATGTGAATAATGCATGGATATTAAGTGAATAAGCTTCAAAGAATTAAGAGCTAATGATGAATGACTAACATTAAAGGCCTTTTTTGTAACATTTCCGAAACCCCGAATACTTGGATACTCTTCACGTAGTGTCAGATAAGGATTTATATTCTCTTTAAATTTACGAATCGCATCGTAAGTTTCTTCATAGACCTTTTTATTGTAAAGGTGTATAAAATGGTTATATGCCTTTTTGGCAGTACATCAAATGCATGTTTCACTCTCTAAGGGTAAATTTTGAAGTTAATCATGACGGTCACTGGATCGACATGGTAAAAATTTCCAATGTGTCCGAGTCATATGATGTGATATTGACCTCGGTAGGATGAATGCCTTCAAAATCATTCTGTATATCAATGATATAACCATACAAGCTCAAACATATCAAAGAAAATGTGTATCCTGATTTGTAGATATACTTCAATCAGTAAATGCCTGAAATCATCGGAATTACGCAGTTGTCTGATTTGGACATGGAACTCACTTCCGGTGGATACAAGGAGTTCCAAAACCTTATACAACTGCGCATTTCATATGAAGTACAATATATGTAATAAGAAAAAAGTCCTTATTTTCAATATGCCTCATA
Source organism: Penaeus monodon (assembly GCF_015228065.2). Taxonomy (NCBI): domain Eukaryota; kingdom Metazoa; phylum Arthropoda; class Malacostraca; order Decapoda; family Penaeidae; genus Penaeus; species Penaeus monodon. Next base: position 13,011,917 of record NC_051422.1, read on the forward strand.
GTGCCATACATTTACTGTATATTGCCTTGAACTAACATATAAATTTTTTGATACGTATGCGTCTCTGTTGTTTGTATTTGCAATACATTTAACCTTGAATCTTTTGCCTTCCGGCTTTCCATATTGAATACTAACCTTTACGATTACTTCCCCTTTTAACTTTTGCTCTCTATATCCATCAAAAATGCCACATCAATCTTTTCCACAAACTTTCGTAAGTTACAAAAAATTTTG
>NC_051422.1:13017150-13019650 GCF_015228065.2 Penaeus monodon
TCTCTCTCTCTCTCTCTCTGTCAGTTTACCTGTGCTTATATATCTCTATCTATTACTCTATCTATCTATCTGTTTGTCCATCCGTCTATGTATCTACCTATCTACCTGTTCATATACATATCTGTCTATTCATTTTCTTATCACTCTGTATCTCACATCTTGGACAAACGGCGATATATTATTGTGATCGGCCGTCAGCTGTTATGAAAAACTCTATTTCCATCACGCCATATTTCCTATGGTGCTAAGTACAGCCATGAGTGTAAACATCAGGTTCATGTGATGGAACTAAATATCTATGTAAAATAGAATCGAAAATGAAACGTTTTAAAAAGCAACGAGAAATACACTTTTGAAACGTCATTTGTTTTTGAAATGAAAGAACAGACCAAAAATGTTGTGGTCAACAAGAAACCAACAGATAACGGTTGCTGCTTTCAGGCATAAATGGACAAACCGCAATGGTGCAACATTTTTTAAAACGTGAAGATAACTTCTTTTCCCGGGGAGAAGCGGCGGCAACAGCCAACTCCGAACTTCTTTTTTGGACACGAGTGGCGGAAGGCAAGGAGGTAGAAGGAGGGGCGGATAAGAAATATAAGTCGAAATGATGCTCGGGCCACAAAAGGGATGGGAAACGGAGGAGGTGCTATTGGCATAAGGTTTGCGCTCCGTTCGAGGGTGGGATGGGTGTGTGTGCTGGTGAGCGTGTATCGGGGAAGGGAGTCTGCTGTTGCTCGGCGGGAGTGTGTGGGGACTAGGGGAGGGGAGAAGGGGAGAATTGGAGAAGGGACAGGGGGGAGGGGGGGATTAGAGAGGGCGACGGGGGGGGGGGAGGATTGGAGTCGGGGGTAAGGGCACAGGCTATGCAAGTTAGGTTTTGGATAGGGAATGGAAGACAGGAAAAAAAAGAGGAATGAGTCATTTATATATAGTTTGGTTTTTTCATTGCAATTTGAATTATTTTATTAACTTTCTTAGAAATGGGTGAATTGGAGTGGGTCGTGGGGATAGGGGTAGCCTATGCAAGGTTGGGTTTTGGAAAAGGAAGGGAAGAACAGAAAAAAAAGCCATTTATAAGGGGTTGGTTTTCTTAGCAGTTTGAATGATTCTATTTCCTCTCTTAGAAAATGAAGGAGGGAGACGTGAGGACTGGAGAGAGGGTCGGGGTTAGTCATGCAAGGGTTTAGCTTTTGGAGAGGGAATGAAGATCGGAGAGAGAAAAATAAGTCATTTATAGAAAGCTGACTTGGTTCTTTTGCATTTGGATGATTCTGTGTCCTTTTTTAGAAAATGGATATGTTTTCTATAACACACACCACACACACACACCACACCACACACACACACACACACACACACACACACACACACACACACACACACACACACACCACACAAAACATACATACACATATACATATATATATATATATATATATATATATATATATATATATATATATATATATATATATATATATATATATATCGTAAATTTTCCGACGACAACATGTAATTTAAGATCGTCAGGAGGGATCGTTTTTTATGGTTGTTGCAAGATCAGCAACCTTCGTTATGCATATGATACAGTTCTCGTGGCCACATCTGTGAATGACCTCAAAAATCTCTTTGATGCTGTCGTGGAATCCAGTAAACATCTTGGTCTCCATGCCAATAGCAAAAACAAAATGCATGGTGGCTTTAAAGTCGAGGCTCCACTAACTTCAGTTATTTAGTAGCTCTCGTCTCCTCAATGCTTGTTGCAAGAAGGAATGAGACGCAGAATCAGACTAGCAAAATAATGCATTCTCCAAACTTCGGAGCATCCTAACAGACTGCGAGCTCAGTGCAAATAAAATCAAAGTCGTTAAAACCTTTGCATGATCGACTTTGCTAAATAGTTGCGAGTCCTGGACACTGACGGCTGATACTCGGCGAAATATAGGGGCGTAAAAATGTGGTTCTACCGCAGGATGTGCTCACCCCTTACATCAACCGGTTCCAATCAGGAAATCCTCAAAGAGTGCCGGGGACGCGAACTTCTAGAATTGATCCGAGGGCGTAACTCAAATTCCTCAACACGAAATCCAAAAGATACTTTGGGAAAAACCCTACCCAAGCGGTAAAATTGAAGGCACCAAGCTCGAGGTAGCCGAAAAAAACTTGACAATTTCAATATAGAAACACTTTGATGCCCATAGCACGGCCGATAAAGTAAAAAAAGGCACCAAATAGTTTTGAAAAGCCACACGGGGATGGGCCCGAAAGAAAAAAAATCTATATTGTTGGGGGTACTTTTTGGTTTGGTGTGTATGTGAGTGTTGTATGTGATGTGTGTGTGTGTGTGTGTGTGTGTGTGTGTGTGTGTGGTGTTGTGTGGTGTGTTTTTGTATTTTGTGTGTGTGTGTGTGTGGTGGTGGTGTGTGTGTGTGTGTGGTGTGTGTGTGTGTGTGTGTGTGGTGTGTGTGTTATGCATATATATATAATATAATATTAT
>NC_051422.1:13043073-13045560 GCF_015228065.2 Penaeus monodon
TTCATCTATTCCGGGGCTCTTGCTATTCTTTACTTCTTTTATGGCTTTTATAACTACGTCTAGCAGTGGCGGTGGTTCATCTTCGTTGTCATTGAGTCTAATTAATGTTGTTAGATCTTTATTCTTTTTGTATAGGTTGGAACAATATTGATTCCATCTATCTTTGACTTCTTTTCCATCACATAAAACAAGTCCATCTTCAGTTTTGATAGTGTCCATGTAGGTTTAAAATTTTCGTGCGATGTTTCGTACTCCTTGGTAGAGTTCTTTAGTTGTCTTATTGATAGAACAATTTTCATTCTCTGGCAATGTTCATTTAAATATTTTTCCTTATCTTGTCGCAATAATCTTTGATTTTTGTATTTTGTTTTTTGTAAATTACTTTTTCACTGGATTATTGATACCCTTTGATTTTAGGCATCTTCTTGTTTCAATTTCACTTAGTGTTTTTTCAGATATCCAGGGGGAATTTGTCTTTTTCTTTTTGGCGATAGTTTCTTAAGCAGTGCTCAGCAGGAGTTCTTTTCCTTCTTCCCACAACTCATTTGGTGTTTTATCATCTTCACATTGATTGAGTATTTCAAATTTGTTTGACACTGTAATTCTGTAATTGTTATCAAGAGTTTGTAGTCGAGCTTTAGAGGTGGTGTTGGACGCTCCATCTTTTTGAGTCTTATTTGAAAGTCGATAGTTAGTAGTTGGTGGTCACTGTTGCAGTGACCACCAACTTTATGCAACTTTTCCATTTTTGATTCAGCACAATGTAGTCAATTTGGTTGCGTGTTCTTTTGTCTGGTGAAAACCACGTGTACAAGTGTCTTGGGTGGTGTTGGAACAATGTATTGGCTATAACTAGATTATTTGTACCACAGAATTCAATAAAATTTTTACCTCTTTCATTTATATCTCCAAGGCCGAATTTTCCACAGGTGTCATTTTTAGATCATTTTTCCTACTTTGGCGTTGAGGTCTCCCATGATTATTTTTACATCTCTGTTAGGGATTGTGTCTAAAGTATCTTGGAGAGAGTTATAAAAAATTTCCATTTCTTCATCACTTGCAATATTGGTTGGTGCATAGCATTGTATAATACTAATATTATGAGGTTTTGCTTGTATTCTGACTTTTAAAATGCGATCATTTATTGGGCTGTACCCAATTAGTGCATTTGCAGTTTTTTTCGTGAGAATCATAGCAACTCCGTGACTATAATTTCCTTCTTCTTTCCAGAAAAAAGTCTTGTTTTTCTTAGTTTTGAAAACTTCCATTACTTTTCCAATTGGTCTCACTTATTCCTAGTATTTACCTTTAGACAGTATGTAATTACCCATCTCTTTCATTTTCCTTACGTTCCACGTTCCGATTTTTAATGTGTTTCTTAATTGGACATGTTTTCTTTATCTTCTTTGTCTTCCAGATGCATGTTTAACATTGTCAGCTTGGTTGCCCACTGAATAACGCGCCCCTTGATAACCCACGCGACGGGCGATGTGGTATGAATTATCATTTCTGTATTTAATCATTGGTGTAGAGGTTTGTCAGGAGAAAATAAAAGTTGATGGAATCCCCCAGGCTCCTTCTCAACTCGCAGTCTCCAACTAACTAGGAGGAACTATCTCTGCCGCTTTAAAACAGTTACACTGTAATACGCCAGACATATTATTTGGTGAAACCAGTAATCAGTAAAACTGAAGGTGTTTTCACCAGATATCCACTGCCCTGCTGCCGACAGTTTCACCGCAACTCTGGTATAGGGAGCTAATAGGGTGCTATCCTTTATATATGTATATATATACATATATATATTTATGCATGGCCGCGGTGGCCGAGTGGTTAGAGCATCGGACTCAGGACTGTCACGACGGCAATCTGAGTTCGAGGATTCGAGTCACCGGCCGGCGCGTTGTTCCCTTGGGCAACGAACTTTACCTCGATTGCCTACCTAGCCACTGGGTGGGCAAGCCAGCCCAAGTTAGTGCTGGTCCCAAGCCCAGATAAATAGAGAGAATGATTACCTAAAAGGTAACACCGGCACTCTCCGTGGAAAGGAACTGGGGACCCTACCACGAACTCACCCCAAGAGTACCACAACATGAAAACTACAATTAAGTATCTTGCTGTGACCACGGCGGCTCAAACATGAACTTACCGTTAAAAAATATATTTATCACACACACACACACACACACACACACACACACACACACACACACACACACACACACACACACACACACACACACTACACACACACACACACACATATATATATATATATATATATATATATATATATATATATATATATATATACTATATATATATATATATGTGTGTGTGTGTGTGTGTATGCATGTGTGTGTGTGTATGTGTGTCCGTGTGTGTGTGTGTGTACTTATGCTATCTTTATATATATATATATAATATATATATATATTAATATTATATATATATATATATTTATATATGTTGTATGTAAGGTATCAA
>NC_051422.1:13053673-13058673 GCF_015228065.2 Penaeus monodon
AAAAAAAAAAAAAAAAAAAAAAAAAATAAAATATAAAAATATATATATATATATAAATAAATATATCATACATTTAATATTAAAATAATATATATTATAAATAAATATAAGGTATATATATATCTATAAAAATTTAAAAATCCCATATATATAATATATCTAATAAATATATATATTCTATAATATATATTCATTATATATAAAATATATAATCTAGTATATATAAAATGTAAAATATTAAAATTTTTATTTTCTAAATCAAATATATAATATATATATAATAATAGATATAATAATAATATATATAAATATATATAATATAAATATCTATAACAAATAGAAAAAAATATAAAATATAATATAATAAAATATATATATTATATATATAAAAATTATATATAAAATATATTATATATATGTATATATATGTAATCATTACATATATATATCTCTATAATATTATGTATATAATATAATATGTATATTAATATATAAAATAATTATAATTATATATATTAATATATATTTATATATATATATTATTATTATTATTATTTTATCTATCTTCTATACCAACAAAACCAAAAATAAACAACTATAAAAAAAAACAACACACCATAACAAAAAGTACAAAATCATAACTAATATATATTATTATATATTCTGCTATCTATCTGTCTACACAAAACAAAACCAAACAACAATAACCAAAAACACCAACAAACAAAACAAAAACAAAAAAAACCAAATTTTATTTTTAATTTTTATTATTACATTTTTACATTTTATTTATATAAAATAAAATTAAAAATATAAAAAATAAAAAATAAAATATATATTTTTAAATATAAAATTATATATAATAATATTAAAATTAAATTAAAAATAATATATATATATATATATTTTTAATTTAATAAATTGAAAAATATATATTTAAAATATATATATATATATAAAAATATAAAATATATTATATATTTTTATATATTAATCTATATATAAAAAAAAGATTTTATATACCCCAACCCCCCCCACCACACACAAAAACCAAATAATATATAAAATATTATATATATATATATTATAAAATTTATATATATTATATATAAAATATATAATATTATATTTTATATGTATGTATGTATATTTTTTTGTGTGTGTGTGTGTGTGTGTGGTGTGTGTTTGTGTGTGTGGTGTGTGGGGTGTGTGTTGGGTGGTGTGTGTGTGGTTTTTGGAGGTGTAAAAATTTTAGATTACATATTTTTAATAATATATATATATATAATATATATATTTTAATATATATATTATAAAAATATAATATATATATATATAAAATACATATATAAAACTCCCTATATATATTTTATTATATATATATAATAAAAATTTTAATATTAATAAAATATATATATTATCTGTTTTTTAAAATATACTATATAAAATTATATATTATAATTTTAATTAATATATTTTTTATATTATATATTTTAAAATATATAATATATATATATAATATTATATTTTAAAATAAAATTTTATATTATAATATATTTTTATTATTAAAATTAAACACCCACAACACCACAACACACACACACACCCACACCAAATCCAAATATATTTTATATTTTATATATATATAAAATTATTATATATAATATATATATATTATTTTATATATTTTAAAATGTGTGTGTGTTGTGTGTGTGTGTGTGTGTGTGTGTGGTGTGTTTGTGGGGTGTGGGGTGTGTGTATTTTGTGTGTATTTTTTTATTTTTTTATTTATCTGTGTTTGTGGGTGTTTGTGTGGGGTGTTTTTTGGGGGTGTGTGGGGTGTGTGTGTGTGTGTGTGTGTGTTGCGTGTGGGTGTGTGGTGGTTGGGTGGGGGGGTGTGTGTGTTTTGTGTGGGGTGTGGGGTGTGTATTTTTTAAATTTATTGATTTATTTTTTTATCTTGTGTGTGGTGTGTTTTTGGGGTGGTGTTTGTTGGTTTTTGGGGGGGGGGGTGTGTGTGTGTGCGTGTGTGCGTGCGTGAAATGTGTGTTTTATGTGTTGTGTATCCCTTGAAACCCGGGGTTTCCCTTTTGAAGCGAAAGGGAAAGGATAAGCACTTAAAACGTCACGATTCGTTGTTCCTTTCATACTGTGGTTATGCTTCCTTCCATTTATATCAGATACGTTATTGTATTTCTCTTTGTTTTTTCAGATTATTGAAAATCAGAGTAATCAAACTTTAAAGTGAATAAGAAAAAAAAAAATGATATGGAAATAAAATATATCTGACAGCAACAGAAATTCCAATATCATACACTTTCAAAAAAAAAAAAAAACTTCCCCCCTTTTTCCCTTTTTCCCTAGTACACTCACTCCCCTTGCGTCTAAAGCTATTATTAAATTTAACTCTTACAAAATCACAAAACGCGGGAACCCCAGGAACAAAACCCCTTTCAACTACCCGAGCACAAAAAATCGTATAAAACCGCAAAAACTGCAATTGCAAGTTGGGGAAAATCCCCAATGTGCAGTGGAGTCGTGTGACTGGACAAAAACCCAAAAATTTTGTATATTTTTTAATTGTATATTGCTGTTTCATATTGTGGGGGATACTACATATACAAAACCTCGCCCCCCACACACAAAACACACCCCCACACACACACACAACACAAAAACACACACCCACACAACACACACCCCCAACACCCCACCACACGCACCACATAAAATTTTAATTTACATATAATAGGTAGATAAAATGATAGGCAAAAAGGGGGAAAAAGATAATAGGGATGTAGGCCGTAAAAAGATATTTGCTTTGTGCACAGAAACAGCGAGATGAAATAGAGAAAACCTTCGTATATTGGGGTGAAAAGTCATCAGCACGAACTTCAGAAAGAAGAAAAAAAAGTACCGGAGAGTAAGTAAAACTAAGAGAAACAATTTAAACAACCAAAACCAAAAAAAAAAGAGAGAAAAAAAGAAAAAAGGGTTCCTAATGAATGGATTTGTTGCTTCGGAACAACAACGAAAAAAAAGTCCGAAAATCGGCAAACTTTCGAACTCAGCAGGTAAAACCCAAGGGGAAATGGCAAACCCAAGACAATTTTTGAAAATTTTGTGAGACCGAAGAAGAGCAGAGTCGGGGTTTTAATAAATGCTACGCCAAAAAAAAGAAAAAGAAAAAAAGAAAAGAAAAATAAAATAAAATGAAAGGATATTAAAAACAAAGATAATTTCTTGCAAGGTGGTTGGCATCAGAATCACTAGGGGAAAAAAAGTTTAAATTCGTCTATTTATCATTTCTAATGGTTCATTTCATTATCGATAGAAACTTCTATCGTATTTCAAAGTCCTCTGTTATAATTTCGTTGCATTTTGGTAAATATTTTTACCGATTTATCATTTACTTTTTCATATTAATAATGATTCAAAAGGATCATTAGCGTAGTGCCCGTTTTCCCCATGACCTTAAAAAAGAAGGGAAAACTAAACATTTGTTTTGAACAAATAAAGGGCAGATCCTTTGGGTTTCCCAATAAATGGCAAAACAAATGAAAAACGGAGCTTTTTAAAAAATTTCTCTGTTGTTCTTTGTCTCAAAAAAATCCGTTATGAACATTTTTTAAACCCCGCTATTACATAAAAAAAAAAACCCAATTGGAAATTAGTAAAAAACTGCACATCTAAATAAATTACCATTATCTGCTAGAAATTCACATGTGGTGCAAGTGCGTATGTTCCCCGCTTCCCTCTTAATAATAATTAAACTGTAATTATACTCTTTTTTCGAAAAAGGGAAATTCCCTATCATTTTATCCCTTTATTTTTTTTTATCTTTAAAAGTTTACCGGGCTAGCTATGAACCTCTCTATATATCTGTCTATCTATCTGTCTACCTATCTCTCTTTCTATCTATCCATCCATCTATCCATCTAATATATATAATAAAATTAAAATTAAAATTATATTTTTATATATAATATAAAATTAATATAATATATATTTTTATATAAAATTATTGTTTTTGGGGGTGTGTGTGTGTGTGTGTGTTTTTGTGTGTTTTGTGTGTGTGTTGTGTGTGTGTGGGGTATGTGGTGTGTTAAATAATAACACCATTAAAATATCCATCTTTCTATCTATGTACCTTACAGTATGTATTTCTCAGTATCTCCATGTTTGAAAACAAACCCCGACCCTTTCCCCGCTGAACATTTATTGTGGGTTTAAATAGTGCACTTTTTTCGCAGGGAACATGTCATATTTACAAATTTTTTACAAAGAATAAATAAAATATATATGGTGATTAGCTTCATGATATCATCTGCGTTAATCAATAAGAAAATTAAATGCGAAATGTTATGGTTCTTACTGTATTGTAGACTCACTTTACCTTGTAATTCAAAACCTTTGGTATAAAGTGTCTGCCATTTCTTACACATTCGAAGCTCTTACGTACCTGGGGTTTTAGCCCCCCAGGGGTAAAACACCTTATATAAATTTATTCGTAAAAAATTAAACACGGTTTTTATCATCAAGAAAAAAACCCCCCCCGGGGCGGTGCACTTAATTTTAAAAAATTTTTTCCCCAAAAAACCCCCCCCTTTTTAAAAAGAAAAAAATGCAATTATAATTTTTCCCTTACTATAATTAAAAAAAAAAAAAAAAAATTCCTTTTTAAACCCGGGGAAAACCCCCCCCCGGGGGGGCCAAAAAAAAAACCCCAAAAAACCCCCCTTTTTTTTTTTCCCCCTTTTTTCCCCCCCAAAAAAAATTTTTTAAAAAATTTTGGGGTTTTTTTTCTTTTAAAAAAAATTTTTTTTTTTTTTTTTAAAAAAAACCCCTTTCTTTTTTTAAAGGGGAAAAAAAAAAAAAAAAAAAAAAAAAATATTATAATATTTTTTTTTTTAAAAAAAATTTTTTTTTTTTTTTTTTTTAAAAAAAAAAAAAAAAAATTTTTTTTTTTTTATATATTTTTTTTTTTTTGGGGGGGTTTG
>NC_051422.1:13076564-13079064 GCF_015228065.2 Penaeus monodon
TATTAATTTTTTATATAATATATTATAATATTTATTCATATTTTAATTTTAATATTATTATATTAAAAATATATATTTATACATTTATAATTTAATAATAATTATTTTTAAAATATATATTCTATATATATATATATAAAATTTTATAATATCTTCTTCTTATATTTCTTATCTCTTTTTTCTTTTTTTTTATCTTTATATCTATTTTTCTTTTTTTTTCTTTTATATTATAAATTTTTCTTATACATATACCTTTTTGCTTTATTTCTTCCCATTTTCTATTTTATTTAAAAAATTTTATACTATATTACTTATTAAAATATTACTATATTTTATTTTAATATATATATTTTCATTATTTAATATATATTTATATCTTCCCATATAATATTTTTTTAATATTTTTTTATATAATTTTATATTTTTTTTATATTAAGTAAATATTATATATATATAATATATATTTTATATTTATTATAATTTATATATATTTTTCTATTATATTTAGTTTATATTTATATATATATCTTTTTTTAATATATATATTTATTTACTTTAAAAAAAAAATTATTCCCCTTTTAATCTTATATATCTAACATATAATTATATATTTTATATTATTAAAAAATATTTTTAATACTTTATTCAATTCTATATATTATAATATTAAAAATATATATTATTTTAAAATATTATTTTTTATTTATTATTCTTTATATCTCTCTATTTTTTTTATAAATATATATATAATTTTTATCTTATTATATTTCCCCTTTAATTATTATATATTTATTTTTTTATATTAATTTTTATGTTTTTATATTATATTAAAAAATTTCCTTTTTTTTATATATTATATTTTAAAAATTTATATATTTTATATTTTTTTCTTTTTTTATATTTATATAATTATATATATATTTATTTTTTTTTATTTTTCCTTTATTTTTCTTTATTTACTTTTTATATTTAAAATTTTTATTTTTATCTTATTTTTTTTCTAAAACCAAACATATTATTATTATAATTTATATTTATATATTTATATATATATTATATATATATATTATATTATTTTAAATTATATATATATATAAATCATGGCAATATACATCGTGTTCAATATCAAATTCTGTCATATCAGATGTCATATCATTAGTTAACGAACGCACACTCACAACATTTCCCCGAAAAACAGCCAGTGGACTTTGCTCTGAATACAGTGCTTTTGGTGAAATTAGAGAGCGGAAACCTAATTAATTCTTGCACAAGGCCATCGTATCTGCCAACCGACCACTATATAGAAATATGTTCCTAATTAATACTTTGGTCTTTTATCGGTTGCTTAAAGGCATAAGTAATTAAAGATGGAATTTCAGATTGACGATAATGAGGTGTTTGTCTTGTTGTTCTTATTTACCCAACTTTGTTGTTTTTACAGTAATCACTAAAATCATTATCATCATCGCCATTATCAATATTGATATCTCTACGATTATCTGTGTGGTTGTTAAGTTGTTTTCTCGTTGCTATTGTTATAAAAGTCTGTTATTAGCATTATCACAATAATCACAAAGATGATAGAGATGATAATATATATTAACAACGACAAACAATAACGGTATTACGGTACGGCAAACTTACAACTTAATGCTACTAATGTTTGTTTGTATCAATGATAGATATAATGGCAATCGTCATTATATCATTCATGAAAACAGTAATACGGGTAACCATGGTCATAATGATTGATAACACAAAATTGTATATAACTCAAATACCGAGAATATAAGTACTATCCTTATTTATCATTTCTTACTTATCATCGCTTTTAAGCGGCCAATTTTTTTCTTTCTTTTTGATAGAATCACTCGCTCATTTTTATTTTATATCTCTTTGAAGTTACTTTAGGACCATTAACCTTAAATTCATAAGTTTGGGGATATATCTGCATCTACAATTCTTGTCAGTTTCATATACATTGATTTACTGTACTACCCATACTTCTCGAAGAAACAGCTGATCAATTCCATTCTGATAACTGAAAAAATGTCAAGATCTTTGTTGATTTAACTTAAAATTGGGGAATATTTCTGTCCAACGCAAAACACAATAAAACGGTATAGCCATTTCTATTTCCTTCCTCTTCTACTCTCTCTCTCATTCTCTCCTTTCCCAGATTCAACCTTTCATTCCTTCACATACCCTCCTTCCTCTGCGCTTTCTTCCTTTCTCTCCTCTCCCTTTCCCCCCTTCTCCATTCCCTCCTCTCTCCCTTCTACGTTCTTTCTTTTCCCCCATTTCTCCTCCATTTTCCGCTCTCCTCCTTCCCCATTACCTCCACCACCTTCCCCATTCCCTCCTCCCTCTTCCTCAATCCTACCTCACCCCCTTCCCCCTTCTCTCCTCTCCTTCTTCCCCTTCCCTCCTTCTCCCTTCCCCATTCCCCTCCTTCTCCCTTCCCCATTCCCCTCCTCCTCCCTTCCCCATTCCCCTCCTC
>NC_051422.1:13081564-13084064 GCF_015228065.2 Penaeus monodon
TCTTTCTTTTCTTTCCTTCTCTTTTCTTACTTTGCTGCATGTGGGTGGAGAAGAAAGGTTGAGATTATGTAGGAACACCTGTCTGTGTGTGCATCTGTTTTTCTATCTATATGTACGCAGTATCTATCTACATCTTCAAGTATATTTATTTTTTTCTATTTATCCTTCTGTCTAGGACTAGATAGAGAGATTGGAGAGAGGGAGGTGGAGAGATGGGCAGACGGAGAGACGGAGAGACGAGGAAACGGGGAGGTAGATAGATAGATAGACCGATATACTGCTTGATTTATAGATAGGCAGATAGGTACATAGGTAGATAGATAGATAGATTGTTTGATTTATAGACAGGCAGATAGATACACATACATACATACATATATACATACATACATACATACATACATACATACACATATACATACACACATACATACATACATACATACATACATACATACATACATACATACATATATACATACATACATACACATTACAAAAATGTAGCATGTAGAGACCACCCAGAAAAATAAAACGAAATTCCAACTCCACAGAGTTCACTGAGCAAAGCACTTTATAGTGTCTGTTGGGTATGAGTCCGACTGCCTCTGTAACAAGACAAAAACTTTTACTCATCTTGGCACGTTTTTGCCTAAAGCGTGTAGTTTCGCTGCACCTTTAAGGGAGCAATGAATATTTTATGATTTTATGTACTTTTTGGCTCGTTGGCGTTAGATATTGTTATGTTTAATAGTACCGTATTCTAATGTTAATCATAAGTAGATTCACGAGGAGCTAGGCGTTATAGCAGAAACACGGCTACAGCACGGAGATACTGGAGATACTGACATACAGATATATATAGTGTTTGTTTGTGTGTACGTGCGTGTGTGTGGATGTGAGAGTGGGTGGGGGTGTGATTGTGGGTGTGGGTGTGAGTGTGAGTGTGTGAACGTGAGGATGGGTGTGGGTGTGATTGTGGATGTGAGTGTGTGAGTGTGAGTGTGAGTTAGCGTGTGTGAGAGTGTGAGGGTGTGGGTGTATGGGTGTAAGTGTGAATGTGAATGAATGTGTGTGAGAGTGTGGGTGTGAATGTGGGTAAGAGTGTGAGTGTGAGTTTGAATGTGAGTGTGAATACAAGTGTAAGTGATAGTGTAAGCGATAGTGTAAGTGTGTGTGTGCGTGTGCACACGTGTGTGTGTCCATGTCTTTCCTATCCGTATCATACGAAATTCACATCTATTAAATTCAGCCCTTCTCTGATTATTTTTGCATCGTTATCTCCTCCTCGATCCCGCTTTTGCTTGAACTGCTGCTGCTTTCGCTCTGCCGTCAACGCAGCTACAAAGGGCCGGCGAAGTGAGTGACGGGGGAGGAGGTGAATGCACAGGCGACAGGGGCAGGGGAAGGAGGAGGGAGGGGAAACGGAGGAGGGGCAGCGATACCCTTCCCCTTTCCCCATAACTTTCCCTCCCTCCCTCCCTCCCTCCCTCCATCGCTTCTCCTTCATAAGAGTTTAAAAGAAAGAAAATTTGGGTGATGAAGAAGCCCAGTTTTACTTAAGATCACGTGTACTTCTTATACTTAGAAGATGGGACAATCCTGATAATGGAAACTCTTTAAGAATAAGGTAATCTCGCCAGACGACTTGAGACGAAAGAGATTAAGGTCCTTTGAGGAAGATTTAAGCCTCGGGGATTTTTGGGACACTGGACATCCGCTCGTCTCATTTGTACAGAGAGATAAGCATAAACCGTGTGCATGTTCATACACACATAATATTTGTGTGTGTGTGTGTATGTGTGTGTGTGTGTGTGTGTGTGTGTGTGTGTGTGTGTGTGTGTGTATGTGTGTGTGTGTGTGTGTGTGCGCGTGTGTGTGTGTGTGCGTGTGTGTGTGTGTGTGTTGTTAGACATAGTACATCCTTTACATAAAATGGTGCGTATGGTACACCGTAGGACATTCTGGTTAACTCAAAATGCCCTATTGTTTGAACGCGGTGCTGGGAGCGTATTATCTTTTCTATTATTATCTAGTTACACAAATTAGAATAATTGCACCGTTAGTATTATAGTAGTACAACCAGCTCTATTTGTGGTCATAGTTTAGAATGTTTTGTTTCATAATAAGTATCATGTTCATATTTCATACAATTTACTGCATGCAATTTGCACTTAAAGAACGTCATGAAATAAACTACCCTTTTGACATTTTATCTTGTGTATATAACATTCCCAGTTTCCTCTACAAAGCTTATCATAATACCTGTTTGGTGTGTGTGTGTGTGTGTGTGTGTGTGTGTGTGTGTGTGTGTGTGTGTGTGTGTGTGTGTGTGTGTGTGTGTGTGTGTGTGTGTGTGTGTGTAAGTGTGTGTGTGTGTGTGTGTGTGTGTGTGTGTGTGTGTGTTACGCGTGCGTGAATGCGTGCGAATTTATCTATCTGCGTGGGTATTTGTTATTCGTTTATCTCAGTACATGTAATGCCTTGACCTTTTCAATTT
>NC_051422.1:13089834-13097334 GCF_015228065.2 Penaeus monodon
GTTGCCATATTTACCACGGGCCGTACTTAACAAACGTCATAGAAAGGCGATACTAAGACTCCCGCGCCACTAAGTGCGCCAAACCATCATTGTCAACCCAAATGCAATGTTTTGATGAGCGGGATGATGTGTAAGATGGGGCCACGAGATGTGTGCGTGAGGTATCTGTAGCAAGCCGAGAAGCAATTCCATGATGAATAGAATGAGACCTAGAAGGGCTCGTAGAAGTCATAGAATGTGAGGGAGGTAGAGATACGGGGAGGAGGTAGTTGCCCAAGGGTCTTGTGGGCATCAGACTGCTGGAGGAGCTGCCTGCCGAGGACATGCCGAGGAGACGCCGGAGAAGCTACCGGGAGTGGAGGGACCGTTGGAGGAGCGATGGTGCAGCAAGCGTGACAGAAGGCAGGACCGTGATCGCTGGAAGTGTAGGTGATGGAAGGGCAGGTCCTGGGGCCACATCACCGCTGGATGTAGGACCTCGGAGCCTCGGTGTAGGCATCTCGCAGTTGTGGCTCTCTGAAAATAATCTCCAATTCTTGGAAGATTATTTTAAAGAAAGAAGAGAGATATGTCACAACTGCGAAATTACTCTGGACCTTCGCCAATGCTTACTTCACTCCGAGCGGCGGGCTTAGGTCCTTTCCGATTGGCTCATACACCTCGTGGGGAACGAGGGTATCGGGCCTTTACATCGGCGTGGCAAATAAAAGAGCACCAGCCAAAAATTATGCAGTTGTCCCGTGACTTTGACCTGTGTGCTCCCTTCCACCATGTGACCTCGCCTGCCCCGCCAGATCCTCTCTCACTTCTGTTTGTACATATTTTTGTTATGTGTAGTGTAGTGCCTTTTGCAGTAAACCCTTTTGTATGGCCGAACATCAGGCTAACTCTAGACAACCACCCAATACATATTCAAAATTCTGATAGATTTCTTGGTCTACTCTTTGATAGTAGACTCAACTGGAAAGACCACATGGTCAGTTAAAAAATAAATGTCAAAGAGCACTAAATTTATTAAAGTGAATTTCTGGTAATAAAAGGGAGCTGATAGAAAGTTTTGCTAATGATATATAAAGCCCTGATTAGGACTAAAGTAGATTATGGGTCAATCGTGTATGGTTCGGCATCGAAAACAAGTTTGAAAAGTCAGGAGTACCTCCCCTCCGACTCAGATGCGTCCAGTTGGCACTGACATATGCCGCAAAGGTGGCTCGAGACCCGAGCCACCCTAATGGCAATAGAGGCACTAGGCCCTTTGCCAAGAGACTTCACGACCTCGTCAAGAAAGTCGATATAGATCTCTCTACCATCGATACCCTGGTTCATTCAAATATAGCACCATAGGAAACCCCCAACCTTTCTATCATGGAGCCTGGCTTCCATCAGCCAAGGCCATGGCGTCGGAGGTGGAGGTATGCCAGAGGTTCAGAAAGATCCTTGTTAAACATTTCCCTTTCTTTCATATATATACCGACGGCTCAAGACAGATGAAAGTGTGGGTGCGGGTGTATGGTCGACTGAATGTGAACTAAAGTTCAGACTGCCGAATCATACATCGATCTTTCTTGCTAACATTTTGCAAAGCTATTGATTTTGCACTATCGACGACCCACGATAGAATAGTTATTTTTTCAGATTTATTAAGTTCAACTTAAAGCCATTAAATCCTTAGAAACCACTAAAATTGAACTACTGGGTAATAATTTGTAACCTACATGGTGCCAACAAATCAGTCAAGCTAATATGGGTACCAGGCCACTCTGGTATTCATGGCAATGAGCAGGCTGACAAATTAGCTGGTCAACTGGTGATCTGGACCTTAGCATAGTCCATACAGATATCAGGTGTTTTGTGTCTCTTATAATGCAAAAATCCATCTCCTGTGGCAAAGGATGTGAACCAACTACAATTACATAATAAAATCAATCCTGCAATAGAGCCGTGGGGGACAGCCCACAGGAAAGAAAGAAGGGAGGAGGTGGTGTTGGCCCGCCTTAGGGTCAATGCCACAAGATTGACACACCTCACTCCCTACATAGAAAAGAATTTCCCTCCATGGTGCCCCCAATGCAACACCAACCTTACCATCCACCACCTCTTACTTCAGAATTAAAAATATAGACTTTACATTATCAAATATACTATCAGATGATAGTATGATGAAAGATCATCAGTAAAGTAATCACTTTTCTAAGGGAGACAAAACTTTATGACCTTATATAGATTGATAGAATAAATAGGATCCATTGGCTTAATAACCTTGGCCACATGCCGCTGGTTGATAGCCAAGAAATCCAACAAAGAAAGAAAGAAAGAAGAGTCAAAGGAGGGGGAGAGCATTTTTAGTCGTGAGGCTGGCAGTCATGATGGTTCCTGGTCTGGTCGCAAGAGTACGATAAGGCGGTAAGGTGGCATATTAACTTTTTTTCTCTGAATCTTTATGGGTGATGTGCTTTCTTTTGCAATAAATATTATATCTCATTCTAAATGTTTTGTATTTCAACCCAGTGGTTTTTGTGCTTTTTTTTAAATTCTTTTCGTCATTTTTAGTGGTTAATGTATTCTATTTGTTTGCTTTCAGCCCGTTTATTGAAATAAACCTTTTGTAAAGATGGATTTAATACTTTTAGACCCCATCATGCATCCCCTCCGCTTCCAGTCTAAATTCCATTTAAGAGTTAATTCAGAAACGCCAGTTCCTGCCTGACTCTGCCTTTGTATATAATGTAAAAACATAAGGGAGAATTTAAGGGAAACAAGAAAAAGGGAGCCCCCGGGGTTGAATCATGGCATAACCCATAGGATTATCCAGACTCAGATGGGCACGAGTTCAAATCTTTAAATCTAACTTCTATCGACTTCAGGTTGACACGCCACTCCATCTCAGACATAACCACGCTAACCAGTGTTGACCCATGAGCCTTGGCAACTTCTATACACTTACACTTGCTTTCTATAACTTCGCTCACACCCTTCAACATACCCTTTCCTTTAAGTACATAATACCTTGCGTTCCTGGACGAATTAACCAGGTGGTGGCAGCTAGATTTCGTACTATTCATGATTAAGTGGGCATCAGATTTATGGATATTGAACTGCTGTTATAATATTAGCCTTGGATAGAGTATTCGCATTTTAGAGCTTTTCTATTGTTTGTACCTTAATGCATGGTTTTGGATATTTTCATGAGGGGTAATTTAATTTGCTGAACCAGTATTAAGTACATAATACCTTGCGTTTCGTGGACGAATTAACCAGGTTAAGGTCGGAAACAGAAACAAAAAACTCAGACAAAGTAAAGGAAATCTCAGTATGTCTAATTCAAGTAATACTACTGTGCCTATTGATAACAATCCAGTTAACATGGATCTTTCAATGTATGAAGAGCTAACCACTCTGTGCAATGAATTCGAACAGCATTGTGCTACTCTTGCTGAACGATATGAGAACTTGCTACAGGAAGTCAGCCCTCATAATTCTTCTAATCTGGCACCTATCACCCCGACAGTAGAATGCGTAGTTCATAGAGAAGATTCTGTACTGCACTTTAAAGCAGAAAATATCGGCAGCTTTCCCTCTAAGGAGGAATCAAGAAGTAGAGTCGTGGCTGAGAGCTATAGAAAATATTGTGAACCCTGCAAGTGTAGTAGCTTACATTCGCGCAGCGTGAGCTTCTTGCAGGGGGACTGCAGATTTATTATAAATTCGCCAATTTTTTATGGTATTACCATCTGGTTAGATTTTAAGGCTTTAGTAAGAGCTAAATTTCGGGGAACTTGCTCTAGCACTGAGATTTTTAAACATTTGCAAAGCTTAAGATTAGCGGCAGGCCAAGCCCCTTTAGATTTTTTTTGTCTCGATCGAGGGGTTTTGGTTTACCAAGGCTATCAAGATTACCCAATTGCAATAAGTGTGCCAGATGAATTATCAGAAGGCATTTCTTCAAGGACTTCCCACTGGTTAAGAGAAGCCTTGGATTTAAAGGAAGACGATTCTTTGCCCTCCCTTGTAGATGCAGCACAACGCATTTGGAACTTGCATATGACTACTTCCAGAGATGGACCTTCAGTCCCAAATGCTCATGATTCCTGACCAGCACGATTAAGGCAGGTTGCTTCAATGGAAAGTATTGTCAGTATCATCAAACCAATTCATAATACTGAAGAGTGCAGATTGCATCAGAGGGCTCTTAGATGCTTTAATTGTCAAGAAACAGGCCATTTTGCCAGACAATGTCCCTTTTCCCCGTCTCACAGCCGGACAGGGTATTCACCAGCATGTGAGGGGATTCATACAGGGAGACCAATTGAACAGAGACAAAGATCCGAAAACCAAACCCCAGGCTCACAAGGTAATGGTTCTGGAGAAACAAAATAGCCGTGGTCGTCCTCTTGTTCAGATGCATGTAAGTGATATATTGTGCACTTGTTTCTTAGACCCAAGGAATTCACTAATCCACATGGATTTGTGCAAGGAAAGACTGCAAAGGTATTGGTTCCCAGAAGTGGGAATGAGTTTGGCCAGTGTATCAGGGATGAGAATGTTTATTCAAATAATGACTCGGTCGACATTCCAGGTGATACTGAACATAGTGATACTGTGACTTGGGAGGACTTCCCTGATGAATTTGATGAGCACTATGGTTTTGGTGACTTTGTTATTCACGCAGTGACTTTGATATCTTTCCACAGTAAGCATGGATGTGTATAATATTGAAACTCCTTCTGGGGTGAAGGGAAATTCCAATTGAGAACCTGGAACATCTAGGAGCAGTGAGGCGTGAGATGTTATTCAAGGTCTTGGAGAAGCATTTTAATCTCTTTGATAAGGATACCCTGTAAGGTGTATCCCAGACATTAACCACAATATTACAAACTTCAGATGGGCCTATCCGTACCCGACAGTGGAGGCTGCCAGAAAGTGCACAAGACACCATATGGCAAGAATGTGAAGCAATGTTGCGTGAGGGTATAATCAAGCCTTCTACCTCACCATAGCTCTCTCCTGTGGTCCTGGTGTGGAAGAAAGATGAAGGAATAAGGTTTTGTATAGACTTTCGTAACCTTAACAAGATCATGCCTAGGCTTGATGAAACTATAGACAGACTAGCCGGTACTCATTGGTTCACTGTTTTAGATGCCAAATCTGCTTATTGGACAGTGGAGGTCAATAAAGGTGATCGACAAAAGACTGCCTTTTGGCCTGGCTACAGCCCTTTCCACCTTCCAGAGAGCAATTAATGCCGTATTATACTCACACCCTCGCATTTTTTTATGATGTCGTTGTGCCCTCTAGAAATTTTGATGAACACCTCCAGCATCTTGATGAAACCATGGGTCTGTTAGGTAAGGCTGGATTCAGGCTCAATCAGAAAAAGTGTAAATTTGCAGTGAGAACCTTCATGTTTTTAGGTCATTTAATAACCCCAAGTGGAGTCCTTCCAGATCCAGATAAAGTGAAGGCCATTTTGCAAATGACAGCCCCACAGATCGTGAAGCAAGTATGCCAGTTCCTGGGAGCAACTGGCTTCTTCAGGAAACATGTCAAAGATTACGCTGCTGTCGCTGCTCCTTTATCATCACTGCTGAAGAAACAGGCAACATTCCACTGGGGACCAATACAGCAAGCAGCTTTTGAAGTTTTAAAACTCAAATTGGCTTCAGAACCAATCCTCAAACAGCCTGATTTTGATCGTCCCTTTGAGGTACATTGGTGCCTGCTTAATCCAAAGAGATGACCAAGGTAAATCTCATGCTGTAGCCTATTTTTCCAGGAAACTTTGGGAGGGATAGAACAAGTCCCAAACTATTGATGTGGAGGCCCTGGCGGTAGTTGAAGCAGTAAGAACATTTGATTTGTACCTATACAGTTTGTGATTGTGACTGATCACTGCCCACTTGTCCATATATTTTCTTGAAAGAAAAAGTCCTTGTGCATGATTCGTTGGAGCCATAAACTTTCATTTTATAACTAAAAGTTGATGGTGCCTCACATCATATGTCTGATCTACTAAGTCGAAAGATATACCCAATTGATGAGATATTGGATCCTCAGACTGTTGCTGCTGCTCAACAGGAAGATCCATTATGGAGCAAGATTCGCAATTACCTTCAGGAACAGTGAGTGTCCCGACAGAGGATCCCGCTCAAACTGGAAGAGTTTGAAATGAGAGACAATCTCCTATACCATCTCCAGGAAGGGTTGTCAGCCAGCTGGTTATTCAACATACTCTACGGACCATGGCTCTGGATGCTATCCATGCAGATGCAGCCGCTGCTCATCCAGGAATATTCCGGACTTAATGTCGTCTCAGGGATCATTACTACTTCCCTCAAATGCTAGGCGAGACCAAAAAGTATGTCAATTCTTGTCTAGTTTGTCAACGTAGAAAAGGCCGTGCTGGAAGAAGGGCTCCACTGGCTTCCATGCCTAAAGTCTCTCAGCCAATGGAAAGGGTATCAGTTGACTTGATAGATTTGATGGGATCTACCTGATGCAACAGGTACCTCTTGTCAATTATTGACCACTTTACAAGATACTTGCAGCTAATTCCCCTGCCAAACAAGGAAGCCCAGACTGTGGCTGATGTATTTATCAAGGAATATGTAACATTATTTAGTCCACCCCCTCTGTTAGTAGCAGATAATGGGAGAGAATTTCACAATCGACTGTTTTCTCAGGTCTGCCAGATAATCCAAACCCAAAAGCACTATACGACTCGGTATCATCCTGAGGCAAATGGAATGATAGAGAGGAGCAATAGGGTAGTGAAGGATGCATTATCTACACTGGTTGGAGAGTATCCTGATAACCGGGATGAAATGCTACCATTTGTACAACTTGCCCTCAATAGTGCAGTGCACAGAAGCGTAGGTCAACAACCTCTGTATCTCCTCACTGGGAAAGATGGATATTTCCCACAAGGACTAACCAATGAGCAGGATGCTGATGAAGAGACAACCCAAATATTGAGAGCGAACCTTAGAGATGCGAGACGAACAGCGAAGGAAGCAGCACAGACGGCACGACGAGGATGGGCTCGCGATTACAACCGCCGGGTGTGGCAAAGATTCGACCCTGCGGAGAGATTTGATTTGATTATTTAAAATTGTCTGCAGCGTCAACAGCTAAGGTCATTCGCGGTGAACACCTTGTTAGATAGAAATATTAGAATATTTAAAACTTTAAAAATCTATCAATAAATATCTTACAAATAACAATAAATATATTAAAAATCAAAAAATAAATATTATGCTCTAAGTATATAAAGTTATTGCATAAATATTATGCATAATTAAATTTTATTGAAAATATTAGTCTCCCTAAGGAAACTAATAAGACCTTCTATGTCACAATCCCAATACATTTTTCAGTGTATATGGGGGAGACAAGTACATACATCTTTGGTCTGAGAATGTTGCACATCTTTCCACTACATATGGCTCTTGGCATCCCACACAAAGTACTTCACTTTGAGTCGGGTCTTGTGTGCCTGATTCT
>NC_051422.1:13104834-13111362 GCF_015228065.2 Penaeus monodon
ACACATATATATATATATATATATATATATATATATATATAATATATAGTAAAGTTTGGAAAGAAGAGTGGGAAGGAAGAATGGGGGATAGGGGGGAGGAAAATGAATTTTAGTAAAAGAGGAAGGAGCCGGGGCTTAACCCAGCAGTGTGGGGTAATAGTTGTAGTGGGTTCTTTGAAGGGAGGAAAAGGGTGAGGGCGGCCCGGCGACATCTTGAATCCTTTGTGTTCGGTGCGTGTGTCCTCGGGCGTATGTGCTTCCCCTCCTCCACACGAGTCTGCGCGTCGAGGGCGTCCGGCTAACTCTCGGTGCGTAAGGCACGAGTACCCTACGACCTTGAGCGCGTGCCCGCACTGGAGGTTGCGTGCTCGCGGCGTTCTCGTGGGAAGTGGGTCAGGCGCGCGGCCCAGGACCCCGCTATAGCGAACAGCGGCGGGATTCATAACTAAATGTACACACACACACACACACACACATATATGTATTGTGGCTACTGAAGAACGCCAATGGGTGGTTGTGGGTGACTGATGCCACTGCATAGCACTCTTTATTTAGTAGCAGTCAAACCTGTTAATTAATACATCGACTGTACAAATGTACACAGTATACAAAGCCGCTAAATAACAACGCATATTAGATTATATAATAAAGAATTTTCTACAACTATTGGATACATATGCATTATGGGAATAGTCAGTATATCAGCTTAACGGTCTGATTCCAGAATGCTATGGGCGTCTCGACGGCAGGGAGGTTCCCCTTGAACTGCCCTTACACTTTAAACAACAACAACAACAACAAGTAACACTCTACTTCATATGTTATAAATTAGTTAGGTTTCCATCTCATTACCTCACAGCATTGATCATACGAAGAACCGTCACCACTTCCTATGGCACGGCCCCTCGCACAAACACGTTTTTGACAGGTCAACTCTTATGGCTGATATTGACCTGGTACTGACCCGGTGGTACTCGCCGTGGCCTTCTCAGCGGTTGTGACACAGAAGACGAATTTATACCATACAGACCTCTCCGATCGTGGTGTTACAGAATATGTGATATACAAATAAATGATATACCAGTATGTGAGGATTCCAGAACTACACCAAACTTTGGCTTTTCTCAGGAGACCATCGGTCATAACCTGTATCACCCAACCTACTCCTTCCTGAAGATTTCGAGATGGCTTCAACTGTCGCTTTCCATCTTTTCCCCAGAACCTATCTTGTGTGTCTACCTTCTGTCTGCACCTGGATGCCATCTACATTCATTCTCAGGGCATGGGCAGGGTTCAGAGCTTCTGTTTATGTGATATCGCTTGGGATCGCATTAAGAGGGCGGCTGTTCAGTGTGGCGTACATCTGAATGGGACTTTCCTGGGTTACCTTCATTTGTTTCATTATTTCACTTGTTAAAGGATAACACAGGCGTTACGCCAGCTTCAGCTTCGTGCGTCCCACACGAACGACAGAGGTAAAACCCCAAATATATCTCCCAAAACGGTAATGATAAGGGATACTGTAATCTTTAACTGTATTGCTGCCGGGTAAGGTTAAAAACTCCACATCCCCAATCAAAGGGAGAGAATACAACTCTGTGTATCCACAGAACTTGGACTCCTCCCAGGACATAGAACCACCAAGATGAAAAACCTCTCCAAAACCTGCAGTATAATATATCTACAGTATAAATCTGTCAGGATCAGTAGACAGAAAATCATCAGGTAAAGATGCCCCAAAACATTATGTTCCACACATGGTAACTGTCTCCAGTGCACTGTAAAAGGGGCACAATATGATGTCGCAGAAACGCCATGTGAAGGTTTTCGCATAAGGGGTCATGTGCGCGTCCTCTGCACCGCTTCCTTAAGGGTACTGACGGCACCTCCCAGTACTGGGTATCAACGGCCATCGACATCAGCAAAAAAAGACAATTTCATGGTGCCTACAGACATCCTAAGATACAGGAAATTTCCTGCTGCGGGTGAACGTCACGAATACCAGGTTTAGATGCACCTACTATGTGGTCTTCTGACTGACGACTTTTCGTCGCAAATTTTATCCCATTGTGTCCATTGGCTATCTCATCTGACCAACAGAGCTCCGTGGGTTTCCTGCTGTAGTCAAGCAGTGTCGTTTTTTGACTCTGTAATTATACAGCACCGTGGGTTTACAACTCTGCAATAAACGAAACACCGTGGGTTTTCAACTCCGCAATAAACACAACACAGTGGGTTTCTAACTGCGTAATAAACACGACACTGTTGGTTTTCAACTCTGCAATAAACAACACCATGGGTTTTCAACTCTACAATGAACACAACACCGTAGGTTTTGACTTTGAAATGATTTTTTTTTCTCTCTCCCTTTTTTATTCTGTAATAAACTCAACACCATTGGTTTTGACTGGAATAATATAATACAGTGGGTTGACTCTGAAATAATATAATGCCATGGGTTTTTACTCAAATAAACACAGCACCGTGGGGATTTAACTCCATAATAAACACAACACTTTGTTTTTTTGACTCAGTAATAAACACAATATCATGGATTTTCAACTCCAATAAATATAACACCGTGGGTTTTTTGCTCTGTAATAATACAGCACTGGATTTTCAACTTTGCAACAAACACAACACTGTGGGTTTTCAACGCAGCAATAAACACAACACCGTGGGTTTTTAACTCTGTAATAAACACAACGCTGTGGGTTTTTGACTCTGTAATAATACATCACCTTGGGTTTTTTACTCTGTAATAATACAGCACCGTGTTTTTTTTCTTTATTCTGTAACATTCCAACACTGCGTGTTTTGGTAAGAATTTGACCATAGATTTTTGACTCTGTAAGAATACAGCACAGTGGGTTTTTGCCCTGTAATAAACACAACACCGTGGGTTTTCAACTCTGCAATAAACACAATACCGGGGTTTTCAACTCTCCAGTAAACACAACATCGTGGTTTTGACTCTGAAATAATATGGCACCGTGTTTTTTATTTATTTATTTATTTATTCTATTTTTCTATTTTATTATTATTATTATTATTTGCTCAGTAATAAACAAAATACCGTGTTGTTGTTTTTTACTCTGTAAGAATATAGCACCGTGGGTTTTTAACTCTGTTAGAATACAACATCGTGGGTTTTTTACTATAAGAATACAGCGCCCTGGCTTTTTAACTCTATTAGATTAAAGCACCATGGGTTTTTCACTCTGTGAGAATAAGCAACGTGGGTTTTTGCCTCTGTAATAATACAGCACCATGAGTTTTTGACTCTGTAAGAATAAGCACCGTGGGTTTTTGACTGTAAGAATACAGTACCGTGTTTTTTTTTAACATTACAGCATCGTGTTTTTTTGTAAGAATAAAGCACCGTGGGTTTTAAATTCTGAAGGAATACAGCACCATAGGTTTTTAACACCGTGGGCTTAAACACACACACACACACACACACACACACGCACACATATAAATATATATACATATATATATATATATATATATATATATATATATATATATATATATATATGTATATATAATATATATATATATATATATATATATATATATATATAACACAGATATATACGTAATATATATATATATATAATATATATATATATATATAATATATATATATATATATATATATATATAACACAGATATATATATACATAATATATATATATATATATATATATATATATATATATATATATATGTGTGTGTGTGTGTGTGTGTGTGTGTGTGTGTGTGTTGTGTGTGTGTGTGTGTATACATATATAATATACATATATATACGATATATATTCACACACACACACACACACACACACACACACACACATATATATATATATATATATATATATATATATATATATATATATATATATATATGTATGTATATATATATATATAATATATATATATATATATATATATATATATATATATGTGTGTGTGTGTGTGTGTGTGTGTGTGTGTGTGTGTGTGTGTGTGTGTGTGTGTGTGTGTGTGTGTGTGTGGTGCATGTGTGTATATATTTATTATATATACATGCATACATACATATATACATATATATATACATATATATATAATAACATATATACGTATATATTTACATATATGTATATGTATATATATATATATATATATATATATATATATATATGTATATATATATATATATATATATATATATATATATATATATATATATATATATATATGTGTGTGTGTGTGTGTGTGTGTGTGTGTGTGTGTGTGTGTGTGTGTGTGTGTGTACATGGTAAGTGACCAAGGAGATCGACCACATTCTTGTTAGCACGCGATGGAGGATCTCCAGAACTGCAGGGTTTACCGGAGTGCTGAGTTCTGTGGCACCGACCATAGGCTGGTTGTGGCTACCCTGCGGGTCCACTTCAAAAACTCCCGTCCCTCCAGTGGCTACCCTAAGGTGTTTCTCCTGGACAGATTAAGGGAGGAGGAGTGTGCCCGTGGGTTCACCATGGCAGTCTCTGACCGATTCACAGAACTCGATCAACCTGATTGACCCAGTTGCTCTGTGGGAGCTCTTCAAGCACGTAACACTTGAAGCAGCTCAGGAGTCCATGGCTTACGCCCGAGGGCAAGGCAGAATTCCATCTCCCTGGAGACATTAGAGGCCACTGAAGCGTGTCGCAAGGCTCGGCTGAATGGGAATCAAGTCTTGCGTTGCTCCATGGTGTGTAGGGCTCGCACACTGCTGAGAAGGGACAAGGAACATCAGGAATCTTGCTGAAGAGGTTGAAGGCAATTTCTTGGTAAATGAACCTTCGCCCTGCCTACCAAGCCCTGAGAAAGCTTAACTCTAAGCCCTCCTCACAGATGACTGCAGTCCGATCAGCGGATGGACGAATCATCTCAGATCATGTTGGAGTTCGTGAAAGTTGGGCTGAGTATTTTGAGCAGTTGTACCAGGTAGACCCTCCAACAGTTAGCTTGGATGCAAGCAATGTCGCAGTGCCTGAGCCGGACCCATCCATCAATGAGGAACCTCCTACCCTAACAGAGGTTAGGATGGCGATTTCCAAGCTGAAGAGTGGGAAAGCTGCAGGCATATGTGATATCCCTGCTGAACTGCTAAAGGATGGGGGTGAACCTCGGGGCCTGCATACAGTCTTGACTGCCATCTGGCAGTCTGGTACCATATCCCCTGACCTGCTGAGGGGCGTGTCATCCTCTCTGGAAGGGAAAGGGGATCGTTGGGATTGTAGCAACTACCGTGGCATCACACTGCTCAGCATACCAAGCAAAGTTCTCGCCCACATTTCTTCTGAAACATATCCGCAACCACCTACTGAGGAATCAGAGACCAGAGCAGTCTAGACCGTATACCAGCGCTTTGAGTAATTGTGGAACGCCGTCGTGAGTTTGGTCGTGGGTTGCTTGCAACCTACATCAACCTCAAGAAGGCGTTTGACTCGGTGCATCGGGAATCGCTATGGGAGTTCCTGAGACTCAGGGGGATTATTAGCCTAATAGCAAGCCTTTATACTGGTACTGAAAGTGCTGTAAAGTGTGGTGGGGTCTGTCAAACTTCTTCTTGTTAATCAGGGGTGAGCAAGGCTGTGTCCTTGCACCAACACTTTTCAACTGATGGACTGGATAATGGGCAGAGCTACTAGCCAAAGTCAGTGTGGAGCAACACTAGGCAATATCAAGGTCTCAGACCTTGACTTTGCCGATGATGTTGCTATCCTATGTGAGTCCTTGGAGTCACTGGTGGCAGCTCTTGATGCATTTAGCAATGAGGCGAAGCCCTTAGGCCTAGAGGTCTCGTGGACCAAGACCAAGATTCAGGACTTTGGGGGCCTGTTAGGGGAACACGTTCAGTCAATCCATTCTTGCGGCGAGGACGTTGAAGTTACAGAGAGTTTTATATACCTTGGTAGCGTAGTCCATATCTCTGGCTGTCAAACCAAGAAGTCAGTAGACGGATTGGTCTGGCAACAGGAGCCATGAACTCGATCAACAAGAGCGTTTGGAGATGTCGGTACCTATGCAGAAGGACCAAGCTCCATGTCTTCAAGGCCTTGATACTGCCAGTTTTACTCTATGGAAGCGAAACCTGGAGGGTACGAGTACCCTACGACCTTGAGCGCGCGCCCGCACTGGAGTCGCGTACTCGCGGTGTTCTCGTGGGAAGTGGGTCAGGCGCATTGCCCGGACCGCTAAGCGAACAGCGGCGGGATTCTCGGCTAACCGGGGAGGATGGATAAAAAGTAACAGTTTTGGCGCCATCTGCGGTGTGCCCTGGGCACGGCCTCCTCGACCGTGACTCCAGGGCTATCCTCGGCTAACCTATGCTGTTGAAACGGGTTGAAGCACGGAGGTGGCCGCTAAACAGGGGCTGGCCATTCCTGCCCGTGTCAGCAGAAGGTTTCCCTTCGTCGGCAGCAGGGCTTACGGAAGGCGCGGCCCTGGCGGCCACGTCACGTTGGTACACCCCGGCTCGGGATTCCACAAGG
>NC_051422.1:13116462-13118962 GCF_015228065.2 Penaeus monodon
GTGGAAGTTATTAATAAAGTAAATGTTGGCAGCGACCACAGAATGGTCAGAGGCCAAATTAAATTACAGCTCAGAAGGAAAGGGAACATTTTTTTTTTACGAAAACCGCAGCCAGATTCAATTAACTTGAAGACCAGAGCGACAGAATTTAGCCGTAACATCCAAAACAGACATTCACTACTCAGCGACGATCTCAACACTGCCCAAATCAACAAACAGTTCAGTGACATAATAAAGGAAGCTCCACTTGAAGTAGGCGTAAGAACGACAAGCAAAGCTCCAGCAGGCTCTCGGTAGAAACTAAACAGTTTATGCAAACACGTAGGATTGTGAAAGTATCATCAAACAGGGACAAAATATAATCAGCTGAACTAACAAAGGCTATTAATAAAATGAAGAAAGATGTACGGAAATTCAATACTCAAATAATCAATGAAACAGTGATCTCAGGTACAAACACGAAAACAGTTAAAAGGAGACTCGGAATAAGGGAAATCAAATGTATGCAGTAAAGAAAGCAGACGAAGAAGTGACATATACTAAGAATTAAATCATAGGATTAGAAGATGGGACAGCAACCATCAGGCTCCACACGGGTGTTAGACAGGGCGACACCATCTTACCAAAACGGTTTACAGCTTGCCTTGAGGAAATATTTAAGAAGTTAAAATGGAACGGAAGTGTATCAACATGGGAGACGAACACAAGATTTGCAGATGATATTGTTCTTTTCAGTGAATCTGCAAATGAAATGCAACAATTAATAAACGATCTATATAGAGAAAGTCTGAAGGTCGGGCTTAGGATGAACAAGAAAAAGAATATGATCATGTTCAACAGTAGAGTTCAATTCGAACAGATACATGTACAAGGCGAAGCGCTAGAGATAGTGGACAAATATATATATCTAAAGGGAACTCGTACAAACACATCTAGCGAAGATGAAATAAAGCGACGCACCAGTCTAGGCTGGGGCACATTCGGCAGACAGTAGCGTACTAAGAGGCTCCTTGCCTTTACGTCTGAAAAGAAAAGTCTTTAAGTCCTAGTTGTGACCTATGGATCAGAAACATGAACTACAACCAGATTACTGGAAAGGAAAGTAAGAAGTGTCCAGAGAGGGATGGAAAGGTTGATGCTGGGGATTAGCCTAAGAGATCGGATGAGGGCGACGTGGATCAGGGAACAGACAAAAATGGAAGATATATTTTGGAACATATATATATATATATATATATATATATATATATATATATATATATATATATATATATATATATATGCTCCAATATATATCTTCCATTTTTGTCTGTTCCCTGATCCACGTCGCCCTCATCCGATCTCTTAGGCTAATCCCCAGCATCAACCTTCCATCCCTCTCTGGACACTTCTTACTTTCCTTTCCAGTAATCTGGTTGTAGTTCATGTTTCTGATCCATAGGTCACAACTAGGACTTAAAGACTTTTCTTTTTCAGACGTAAAGTCAAGGAGCCTCTTAGTACGCTACTGTCTGCCGAATGTGCCCCAGCCTAGACGGGTTTGCGTCGCTTTACTTCATTTTCGCTAGATGCGTTTCTGGACGAGTTGCCTTAGATATATATATTTGTTCACTATCTCTAGCGCTTCGGCTTGTACATGTATCTGTTCGAATTGAACTCTCCTGTTGAAACATGATCATATTCTTTTTCTTGTTCATCCTAAGCCCGACCTTCAGACTTTCTCTATATAGATCGTTTATTAATTGTTGCATTTCTTTTGCAGATTCACTGAAAAGAACAATATCATCTGCAAATCTTGTGTTCGTCTCCCATGTTGATACACTTTCCGGTTCCATTTTAACTTCTTAAATATTTCCTCAAGGCAAGCTGTAAACCGTTTTGGTAAGATGGTGTCGCCCTGTCTAACACCCGTGTGGAGCCTGATGGTTGCTGTCCCATCTTCTAATCCTATGATTTAATTCTTAGTATATGTCACTTCTTCGTCTGCTTTCTTTACTGCATACATTTGATTTCCCCTTTATTCCGAGTCTCCTTTTAACTGTTTTCGTGTTTGTACCTGAGATCACTGTTTCATTGATTATTTGAGTATTGAATTTCCGTACATCTTTCTTCATTTTATTAATAGCCTTTGTTAGTTCAGCTGATTATATTTTGTCCCTGTTTGATGATACTTTCACAATCCTACGTGGTTTGCATAAGATGTTTAGTTTCTACCGAGAGCCCGCCGGAGCTTTGCTTGTTGTTTTACGGCATACTTCAAGTGCATCTTCCTTTATTATGTCACTGAACTGTTTGTTGATTTGGGCAGTGTTGAGATCGTCGCTGAGTAGTGAATGTCTTTTTTGGATGTTACGGCTAAATTCTGTCGCTCTGGTCTTCAAGTTAATTGAATCTGGCTGCGGTTTTCGTAAAAAAAAAATGTTCCCTTTCCTTCTGAGCTGTAATTTAATTTGGCCTCTGACCATTCTGTGGTCGCTGCCAACATTTACTTTATTAATAA
>NC_051422.1:13124423-13150733 GCF_015228065.2 Penaeus monodon
TCGTAAATATATAGAAGATATATAGGAAAGATGGGACAGCACCTACAAGATCCTCCGGAAACCACTAAAAATACAATTAAAAAAGATGTTAGGCAGGCGACACCATCTCCCACAACGTTTACAAGCTTGCCTGAGGAAAGACTTAAGAATCTAGATGTGACCGGCAATGTATCACAAAATAGGAAACGAATACCTAAACAATCTAAGACGATATTGTTCTATTCAGTGAATCTATAAACTAATTGCAGCAATTAATAAACAATCTGAATAGAACCAAGTCTGAAGTCGGCCTTTAGAATGAACAAGAAAAGACTAGATCCAATTTTATCAACGTAGAGTTCAATTCGAACAGATACATGTACAAGGCCAACTGCTAGGGGTAGTGGACATGTATATATATCTAGGGCAACTCACAGAGACAACCATATTTACTCGGAACAGGAAATAAAAGCAAACGCACCAGTCTATGCTAGGAGTCGCCTTCTCATACATAGTAGCAATAACCTAAGAGGCTCCTTGCCATTATACTTAAAAAGAAAAGTCTTTAACCAATGTGTCCTCCCAGTTATGACCTATGGATCAGACATACACTACAAACTAATAAGTACCCAGAGAGGAATGAAAAATCTGATATTGGGAATTAGCCTAAGAGGTCGGATGAGTGCGACGCGGATCAGGAAACAAACAAAAGTGGAAGATATGCTTGGGAGCATCCAACAGAAGAAATGGCAATGAGCAGGTCATATTTATCGGGGACAGGACGACAGATGGACAAAGACTGGGCTATAGATAACATAAAGAGGCCAAGAGCCATACCAATGACAAGACGGCGTGACGAAATAATGAAATATGACTGGAAACAAAAATCGCAAGACAGACAAGGTTGGAAAAGATTATATATATATATATATACATATATAATCTATATTCTATATTATACATATATATTATATCTATACATATATATATCAATGATACATATATATATGTAGGATATTATTACAATATCTATATACCTATATAATATCTAACATATCTATATATATGATATATAGAATATCTATGATATAATATATCGTCTCTTATAATATCTAAACTTGCTATCTAATCAATATATACTCATATATATCCATCTATATATCGTATCTATATATAATATCTATATTATATCTATATATATAATATACTGATATATATATATCTATATACATATACTATATATCTATACTCTAGTATATATTGAATATATATATATATACATCTATATAATATATAGCTCTACTATATAATTATATTTAATTCCATATATCTCTATCTCTTCTAGTAGCATATCATATTATACTCTAATATATATATAATGATCGTACTCCTATCTTATCGTATATACTTATATATATATATCATAGCAGACCTATATATAGTCGCTTCCATATATATATATATATATATTATATATTATCTATCTATCTATCCTCCCATATAATATCTATATAGTATATATATCATCTCTATATATATATATATAGATACATATATATATATATATATATATATAATATATATATATTATATCATTATATATATATCTCATATATATATATATATCCTATATTAATATCTATCAATATATATATATATATCTCATATCATATCATAATATATATATATATATATATATATCATATATATAATATTATCATAATATTATATATAATATTAATATTATATCTAT
The DNA here is from genome assembly GCF_015228065.2 of Penaeus monodon. Lineage (NCBI taxonomy): Eukaryota > Metazoa > Arthropoda > Malacostraca > Decapoda > Penaeidae > Penaeus > Penaeus monodon. The sequence goes on from NC_051422.1 coordinate 13,126,156, forward strand.
ATATATATCATCTATATCTCTATCTTAGCATATATAGATAGTCTTATAATATATATATCTATCGCATATATATATATTTATAATATCATATATATATATATATTATATATGCTTCTTAAATATATATCTATCTATTAGATCTCTCTATCTATCATATACATATCTATCTCTAGATATATATATGATATATATCTCTCTCTATATATATCATACGGATCTAATTATATTTATATCGATGATCTATATTATAGGTATATCTATCTCATATATATATATCTATATATGCTATATATCTATATATCTATCTACATATTATATATAATATTATCTACTCATATTACTATAGCTATATATACTCTCTTCATATATCTATTCTCTAACTATCTGGACTATATATATCTATCTATATATATATTATTCCTTTATATATCTTCATCTCATCATATATACATATATATATCTGCATTATATATATATATATCTACCTCTATATATGATATATATCGATCTATATATATATCGTATACTATACTATCTATATATATATAGATATATTATCTATATATATACTCTGACATATATCTCATCTATCTGACTCTATATCTATATCTCTGATATATAATATATCTATGATCTATATCTCGATCTGATATACTATATATATATGATCCTATATCTATAGGATAGTCTCTATTAGATATCTATATCTATATCTAATCTATATATATATATATCTATCTATCTATATATGATCTATCTATATCATAGTATATATATTATTATCTATCTCTATATTATTATGACTATATTATATATCATTTGTTGATATCTCTCTATATATGATCTCTCCTATATAGATGCTATATCTTATCTCTATCTATTCTATAATCGACTATTATTATTCTATATATCTATATCTATATATATATATATATCTATATATGTGTGTGTGTATATCTATATATGCTATATCTAGATTATCTATATATATCTATCATATATCTATATATTACTATATATGTGTATATATATCTATAATATATATCTCTTAATCTATTATAGCTATCTATATATACGTATATATATGTGGTATCTCTATATATATATTAATCTATATCTTGTATATTATATATATATGCGATCTATAGATGTATATATATATCTATGCTCTATATCTACTATGTTATAATGTATATGTTATATATATATGTATCTCTATATATGTATATGTATACTATCCTCTTATCTATCTATATATCTCTCTTATATATATATCTACTTGTGTGTACATATATCCATAATATATATATATATCTACTCTTATATCATATCTATATATATATATATATATCTATTATATTGTCTATATATACTCTATTGTCTACATCTCTATATCTCTCATTATCTTAATTATACTATCTATCTAATATGTATATAGCTATATATGTGGCATAATCTCTCGATCTATTCTATCTCATATAGCTCTATATCTATATATATATATATATTATATATATACTCTATTCTGTTATATTATATATGATATATATAATATATATCTATCCTATATATATATCTAATATATATATGTTTATCCTTCTTATCTCATATATATCTCTGTAGAATCTCTTATAAATTATCTTATACTACTATCTCTCTCTCTATCTGCTCTATCTCTATCTACTATCTCTTCTATATCTATCTAGACTCTAGATATGTATATATCTCTGTATCTATCTCTCTCTCATCTATCATCTCTATATCACTCTCTCATCTTATATCTTATATATTCATATACTTCTCTCTCTGTATATCTATATATATGTCTCACTCTCTCTGTAGATCTCTATCTCTCTATCTTTGTCTACTATATATTATCTGTATCAGATATCTCATCTGTATATATATATCGATACTCTATTATATGTATATAGATCAGATATCACTCTTTTCCCACCCTGGGACGGGCGGGCGCTTTGTTGTTCCAGTTCATAGTTCCTTCTTTTCGTCACGCCGTCTTGTCCTTGTATGGCTCTTGGCCTCTTTATGTTATCTATAGCCCCGTCTTTGTCCACGGTCGGTCCTGTCCCCGAAATATACCTCTCATTGCATTTCTTCAGGTTGGATGCTCCAAGCTATATTCCACTTTGGGGGTTTGTTTCCTGATCCGCGTCGCACTCATCCGACCTCTTAGGCTAATTCCCAATATCAGATTTTTCATTCCTCTCTGGGTACTTATTAGTTTGTAGTGTATGTCTGATCCATAGGTCATAACTGGGAGGACACATTGGTTAAAGACTTTTCTTTTTAAGTATAATGGCAAGGAGCCTCTTAGTATGCTACTATGTCTGCCGAAGGCGCTCCAGCCTAGACTGGTGCGTTGCTTTATTTCCTTTTCGGTAAATATGGTTGTCTCTGTGAGTTGCCCTAGATATATATACATGTCCACTACCCCTAGCAGTTGGCCTTGTACATGTATCTGTTCGAATTGAACTCTACTGTTGAATTTGATCTTAGTCTTTTTCTTGTTCATTCTAAGGCCGACTTTCAGACTTTTTCTATTCAGATTGTTTATTAATTGCTGCAATTAGTTTATAGATTCACTGAATAGAACAATATCGTCTTAGATTGTTTAGGTATTCGTTCCTATTTTTGATACCTTTCCGGTCCATTCTAGCTTCTTAAGTATTTCCTCAAGGCAAGCTGTAAACAGTTTTTTGGTGAGATGGTGTCGCCCTGCCTAACATCTTTTTTAATTGGTATTTTAGTGGTTTCCGGAGGATCTTGATGCTTGCTGTCCCATCTTCCTATATATCTTCTAATATTTTACGATATACCTCGTCTACTCCCTGTCTTCGAATAGCTTCTAGTACTGCTGGTATTTGTAGAGAGTCAAAAGCCTTTCCATAATCGATGAATGCCATACAAAGGGTTTCCTATTTTCGTTTATTTTTTCTCTTATTTTGGTGAGGATGTTGATGTGGTCTGTTGTTGAGAATCCGCTACGGAACCCTGCCTGTTCTCAAGGCTAGCTAGAATCCAGACTATCAGAGATGTGAGCTATGATGACTTTTGTGAACAGTTTGTAACTGAAAGGAGGCATATGGGTTGGTAGTTTTTTAGATCATTTGTATCCCCTTATTTATGTATCAAAATTATTTGCATTTTTCCAGGCTTTCGAATTTTCCATTGGGGGGGGGGGGAGGGGGAAGGGGGGAGAGGTATTGGTTAAGAGATTGGCTAGTTTCACTGCCTGCATTTTTCCGCATTCCCCCTGTAAAAAAAAGGTCTATACTAATTCTGTCTTCACCAGGTGTTTCCCTCTCTTCATGCCTTTAAGCACTCTTTTTATTCCCTCTATTATGATGTTAGATACGTCTCTAGTTACCGCATTTGCTTCTATCCGTGGCTGTTCATTTGAGTTGTATAGTTCCCTGTAAGAGTCTTCCACTACTCTTATGATTTCATTCTTATTATATAACACTTCTATGTCTGGTTTCTTATTGCATACATTTGATTCTCTATTCCAAGTCTTCTTTTAGCTGTTTTCATGCTGGTACCTGAGATCACTGTTTCATTTATTATTTGAGTATTAAACTTCGTACATCTTTTTGGTTCTTTTTATTTATAGTCTTTGTTAGTTCAGCTAATTCTATTTGTCCTGTTTGCCATACTTTCTACCCTACGTCGTTTGCATAATGTTTCATTTTTCGTACCGAAGCCCGCCGGAGCTTTGCTTGTTGTTTTACGGCATACTTCAAGTGCATCTTCCTTTATTATGTTCTTGAACTGTTTGTTGATTTGGTTAATGTTGAGATCTTCGCTGAGTAGTGAATATCTGTTTTGGATGTTAAAGCTAAATTCTGTTGCTCTGGTCTTCAAGTTTGGTTTTCGTATGAGTTTGTTCCTTTCTCTTCTGAGATGTAATGTAATTTAGCCTCTGAGCATTCTATGGTCGCTGACAACATTTACTTTATTAGTAACTTGCACATTTTTACTATATCTCGCCTATTTGAAATTATAAAGTCAATTTCGTTTTTGATGTCCGATGGCGACTTCCGTATCCACCTCCGTTCTAATTTATTTTCGAAGAATGTGTTCATGATATTGAGTGATCAAGCCTCCGTAAAATCGACTGGCATTTGTCCCCTCTCATTCCTAGTATCTGTTCGTGATTCCCACTACGGTTTCTGCCTTTTTTTTAATCTATTTTGGCACTAAATCTCCCATAATTATTGTTATTACTCTCTCGCCGCTAAAAGCTTTCTTCATCACTGTGGGTGCAGGTTGGAACAATCTTTTTATGTTTTACCTATTGCTTTTGATTTCTTGTTACTGAGCACTTTTTTTCGTTTATACTATAGAATGCCATATTTTTGCTAAACGTTGAATTAAGAAACCTACCCCTAATTCCTGTTTGCTAACCTGGGGTTTACCTCACCAATAGAGCACATGTCCATCATTCATATCTCCTTTTCTTCGCCTAGTGTCCTAACGTCACAGAGTCCTACAGCATCTCATTTAATGAAAGAGAGTTCCTCAAGTAATGCTAGTAAGTCGGGTTCAGTTCTCATAGTCCTTACATGTGCAAAGGTCATCAACGTGTGGCGGCCTGTCTTTAACCGGAGATTTTTAGCACCCTCCTTCGCTTCCGGGGAATGAGGGCCGTTGCTCCGTTTGTGCAATCATGGTTTTTGACTGAGAGGTATACAGCCAAATTACCCACACCTACTGGCGTAGGTGTATCTTCGTTGGAGAGGGAGTAATTTAGCCGGGATATCATTGATAAGCCCTCCCACAGGATGCCCGTGGCTTATGAACGCAACGCACGGGCTGCTCACTACAACCAGTATGTACTCCTATGAGCAATGGGTTTGAGTATCAGATGTGCATATACGTGTGATTATATTTTATACGCTGATTTCATCTAGTGCAGACATAGTTGTTCACCCAAACATGCCCTCAGTACTACGCATATGTTCATTTTCGTGTACATGCACATGCAAGCACACACCTATACATATGTTCCTATGCATATGATATGCATACATACTCCTACGTTATACTCAACTACACACATGCATATATATTTATAGACATATGCGTACATTACATACGCATACATATGTGTATACGCACCTACATATTTACGAACACACACATTTGTACATATTTTGTTCTTATGATTATAGATACACGCATATATATATATATATATATATATATATATAGATATATATATATTATATATATATACTACGCATGTGTATTACGTTTTCTTTGCACGAACACCACACCACCACACACAACACCACACACACACACACACACCCACACACCACACACACACACACACACACACACACACACACACGCATCCACGCGCGCACATATACCCCTGCGCCCTTCCGTGCATACACGCTCATACTCGTTCAAAAACGTTTTAAAAGTGTCTGCATGAGCGCACATACATACTTCATTATAATGAGCCCATGCATTATAATGCGTATAAATTGTAGGGTTGCAGCAGAGGGGCTGAGGGAAGGGGGCGCATGACGTGGGAGAGGAGAATTCAGGACGATGTTAGAATGGGTAAGGATGGGGTTTGGGGTTAGAGGAAGTTAGAAAGGGGATTTTGTATCCGACAGTTTTTCGGAGAGGTGTTGCATTCCTTAGCTGTTGCTAAGCCTATCGACGTGCGCCCTTCACACACACACACATGTATATATATACATACGCATATGTATAAAAAAAAAAATCTATCTATCTATCTATCTATCTATCTATCTATCTATCTATCTCTCTCTCTCTCTCTCTCTCTCTCTCTCTCTCTCTCTCTCTCTCTATATATATATATATAATATAATATATATATATATATATATATGATTTTTATATATTATATAACAGTAGGGATAATAGGTATGATGAAAATAGAATAAATCTTATTAACACTATCAGTGGTGAGAATCATGATAATAGCGAAAAGGAAAGGTAGTTATTCATTATCTTAATTTTGCAGGCCTTTAATAACGCAAGTCGACTCTGCTGCTTCTGTTGCCTCAGCGAAAATGTCATTGTTATATTCTTCAGTGATTCTATCCTTGACTCCTTTTGATCTCCTTTCAAAACTTTAGATTTAAAGAACTAATTATTTACATAATTTAGCAATTCCCTTGTTCCTCACTTCCCCACTTCTGTTAATTGGAGTAAGTAAGGAAAAGTAAATAAGTAAATTCTGTAATTACAACACTTTTAGTACCCCTGTTGACTCGCCCTGGCAGCTCTGGACTTTGTCTCTGCATTATACTAAATATGTTCCAGAATCTCTTTAACCCTTCGCCTTGATGTGGAATACCGTAATTTTTTTTTTTTACTTTCATTACGGTGATCATTATTATCATTCACTTTTAATGTCTAGTGTGTCTACTTATTCTCCTTTTTTCCTCATTTCGTTTGTTGTATCTCTTTTTTTATTGCTCTAGTTCTTCCTTTGCTCTCGTCTCCCCCCTTACCTTTTTACTCTCCCACCCTGGCCACTCTCTCTCTCTCTCTCTCTCTCTCATTTTCCACGTTCTCTTTCTAGTCTTACGTTCATTTCTTAGTTTCTTTCATGCTAATCTCCTCTTCGTTTTTTCTACTCTTCCCCGTTCCTAGCTTATCCTGTTCTCTCGTTTTCTTTCTCCCATTTCTCTCAGTTTACTCTTTTCGTTCGTTTTCCCTCATTTCTCTTTTACTTCGTGATCTACGTTCTTTTGTATCCTTCTCTTCTCGCATACTAATCTACTCGCTTTCTACCTTTTCTGTTCCTCTCATAATCTCTTGCTCGTTTCTTTCATTTCCATCTCTTGGCTTCCTTTTATTTCTCTCCTTTTCGTCCTTTTTCTTAAGCTTACGTCCTCATATCTATCCCCTATCCTCCACCCTAATACCCTACCTGTCCCCTCGACACTCTAAATATTTGGCCCCGAATCATGCTTCGAACTTGGGTAATCCAGCGGGCGGCGCTCAAACACGTTGGTGATAATTCCCGCCCACGCAACCAACACGAATACACTCTATTACTGCCAAACCACGTTTTGGTTTAAATATGTATACATAAAAATATTGTAATTGCTGTTTACCGAGTTTCCCTCCTTGAGCTTCGAACGCTTCGAATCAGTGAGTGGCGAATAAGCCAGGTGACCATACTTATTTTTCCACGTAGTCATTTTAAATGGCTGATAGGGACCTAATTTGTTTACATTTCCTTCTTTTACTTAATGGTTTGAACTATTTTTGTTTTTCCTTTGTTTACATTAACTTTTTACTTAATGGCTTGAACTGTTTGTTTTATATAAAATATTTTCAAAACAAACTCCTTTTACGGCATTTAAGGTTTTTATATTCTTTTAAGATTGCTTAAATCTTAAATTTCATTAACTGTATTTTTTTCTTATTAAGCTTAGGTATATGTTTTATAACTTATTTTTCGTTTTTATATTTACGACCTGCCTCGTCACCTTTATAGTTATCGAATCAGTTAATTAATGGAGGCTCACATGAGTACACTCAGGTACTCATGCGTATTGCTAAATGATTTTACTCTGTTCTGGCTTAGTTTCACTGAGTTTACTGATTTACTGAGATTTATTCACGGTGCTTTTTATATACTGTTAATTCTTTTCAATGTATCTTTTAGTGAGTTTTCTACCTGTTTACTTAATTTTTTACTGTTATTTATTGATTATTAACACTATTCTTTTATAAAATATTCTTGAATAATTGTATCTTTGTGTTGTTCAAATAACTTTACCACAGTGACGTGGCACACCAGATCCTATTTCTAAGGTGTATGTACCTGGGGCATGGAACAATTAGTCTCCTCACTGGGGAAGTGAACGGCCTCCCTCCCTCAGTCTTTCGGCCCTAATCCGCCATCCGCCGCTTGGGTGGATGATTTCGGGCTTCCCTTCAACAAAGCCTTACACGTCTCACATGCTTAGTATAATATAATAACTCGTTGACCTCCGCAAACATTGTAAAGTACAATAACCCAAGAGCCTATGTGATTTTTGTAAAGTTTAGTAACAAAGAGATCTCAGAATAATATGTGAATTATAATAACCTAAGAAATCTATTTAGTATAAAAAGTAATAACCTCTACACCTATTTTGAATCTATGTAGACTACTTTCACATAAATAGATATAATAACAATATGGAAAAATATCGATACCTAGTGAAGTATATAAAATCTTAAAACCCCGAGTCCCCTGCAAAATTCGTAAATTCAAATAACTTTTCTAAAATTATGTAAAACTTAATAGAGCAGGGACTACCAAGTACGTCAAACCAGATAACCCAGTGACGTCTGAAAAGTAAACAAAATTCAAATCAACAGTATGGAAAGTTTCAGGACAAAACCCCATCTAATTTCTTCTTTTAACGGTAGGTTCATGTCTGAGCCGCCATGGTCACAGCATGTTTTCATGTTGTGATGCTCTTGGTGAGTACGTGGTATGGGGTACCCAGTTCCTTTCCACGGAGAGTGCCGGTTGGTTACTTTTTTTTTTTTTTTTTTTTTTTTTTTTTAAGTAATCATTCTCTCTATTTTATCCGTGCTTGGGGTCAGCACTACTTGGGCTGGCTTAGCCACCCAGTGGCTAGTGTTAAGTCATTCGAGTGAAGTTCCTTTTCCCAAGGGAACAACGCGCGGCGTGACTCACCTTGACTCCAGATTGGCCGTCGTGACAGTCTGGAGTCCGACGCTCTAACCATTCGGCCACCGCGGCCTTCCCATCTAATTATATAGTCTAATAACGTAAATACCTCAGTAAAATATGTAAACTATAGTTAATAATAATGATTTCAATAATAATAATAATAATGAATATATATATATATATACATATATTCATATGTAAACTACAGTTTGTAGAGAATTTTGCAAATTATGTAGACTTCGGTTAATCAAATGATCTCTGCAGATTTTGTACAAACAAATAAATAGATATATAGATAAATAGATAAATAAAATAACGCAGTGTCTATTGCACATCATTTAAATCTTAGTAACCCAGATAACTCTGCATGGTATATAAAAACTAATAAACTAGTGAAGTATGTGAAATGTAATAGCAGAGAGACTTCTGCATAGTATGTAATATCTAATGAATTCGTGATCTCTCGAGGTGTATGTGTACAATTAAAAAATTCAAAGGCATATGCAAAGTATGTAAAAATCAACAACCGAGTGACCTGTGAAAATTTGTCAAATCTAAAAAGCAAGTGGCTATTGCATAAAAAAAGAACTTTGAGAGGCACGCAAAATCAAATAACTCATTGAAGTTAATTGAATTTAATAACTTTCAATCATATGCAAAGTACACCAACAAACAAAAAAAATATGTGACCTCTGAAAATTATATAAAATATAATGAACCAGTAACCTATGAGCCGTAAAAATCCATAACTCAGGGAACACCGTGAGGTAAATGATAAATCGTGGATCTGTGTAATGTACGTAAAATTCAGTGACTGATTAACCTTAACTTCTGTGGTAAATCTAATATGTAATTACCTAGCTTTTAACTATTGTAAAAGCTAGAAACCCAGAGATGTCTGCACGCTATTTTAAAATTGGTAACTTGCGAAGTTTGAAATCAACTAACCGAGAGATCTCAGTAACGTATATAAGATTTAACCCACACACTATAGATACAGTCCAATATATTCTTTGTGACTTTCTTGAACGCAGATAAAATAAAATCTCAGCCACCAATAAGTAGTCCCTACGCATGAATTTTCGTGACTTATTTGATTTTCTAATTCCAGTCATATTGACAATGATCTTCCTATTGTGGGTGTAGCGGGGCGTAGACCCAGTAGATTTCAATATGTCTGGTCGAGTTCGGGCTCAACCGAGAATATAGATTTTTTTATTCGGGAAAAGATCCCTCTGCACTGAACAGATATAAGGTTCCAGGCCTACGTCACGCTGCCACTTCCCGATTAGTAGGTTCGGGAACCGTGTGTGTTGTGTATGGGGGTGTGAATGTTGTATAAAAGAAGGGTGGCATGGGAAGTACAGGATGTATGTGCTGAATGTTGGATGTGTAAGTGTGTTAAATGTGAAAGGGATGATAGCGTAGGCTGAGCGTCTGCGTGGACGTGTTTGGAAGAAAAACGCAAGATCGCAGAATTCTTCCTCTTCCCTTCGGTTTGAGCATCAACCTGCTGGAAGCGGGAACCCAGGTATCAGCTTAATATACTCCAATTCATCTAACCTACTTACAGCCTTTTCAGGGGTTGCGAGATAGAGTAACCAGCAATGTGCTGTTAAGGAGACCCGAGCTCTAGAACGTTTCAAGCATTCAGCCTTAGTCAAACCAGAACTTACGAGGTCGTAACATTTGACTGGGACCGCGTGACAGCTCTAACGATGGTTGATATTTAATTTATTGATCAAATCGCACTCATTAGTAGTCTACAGGAATCCATTCATGGGAAATTTTTTATAGAGCTTACATCACCATTTGATCACACGGGGATAATGCACGTGAAAGCCACACAGATTACTCAAAAATGACTCACACGTATTTTCAACTCCTAAGTTAGCGTCCCAACTCCATAAGTAGTTTTAATCAGAGTGTTAGCACGAACACATACCAATTCCTAATATGAACAAGTTAATCTCCAACCCAAAATGGAGATTAACGTAAAAAAACTAGCGCTGATCAACTCTGAATAGAAACACTTGGTAAACAATAAGATATAGATTTAAAAATAAAATTATACGAACTTTTAGCGTCGAGCAAATAAAAGAATACAAGCAAAGGGGACCACAGATAACGGGCTGCCTGATACCCACAAGGTCAGGCAGGTATCAAGACAAAAAAAAACAAGACAAAGTGAGACTAAAAAAAAATTCCTAGGAGGTACGGATACTCGAGCTGAGGAAAGAAAACCAAGTGATGACTCAGTTTAAAATCACTGAATGACACACTGGAGGTACGGATCCTCAAGCAGTGTTCCTTCTATGTGACGCGGTCCTTTTGTACTCTGACACTTTGAGTTCACAAAGTGCTGCTTTGGGACATAAGTGAAAGAGTGCACCCTACAGATGGTGATGTAACGTGTCACGCGCCAAGTCCAAAGAGACAGGTTGTCTCCCTAAACACCTTAAATATACTTAATTTGTGGAGCCAATTCCGGCATCCCTGTCGCGAAGCGAGTCATCACATCGAAGCACAAAAACACTGAGAGCGGACAACCGTAGCACGAAAGAAGTCAGGACCAAACTTCCTTCCCCTCTCAAAACCATGGTTACTTATACCCCATGCATGGCGCGAAAAGAAGATATGCAATATAAGTGCGCGGACCACCAAGCCGATGGTCCGGCAGTCCAAACAAGTCCAAAGGACCCAGACAATCACGAACGAGTGGGAGAGAAAAACAAAACACTCTCTAACGACCATTACTCCGCTTCAGTCGATTATGAACACTTTTGGAAGCGTCGCCGAATGAGATAGAAATAACAGAAAAATAAACACGGAAAGGATACTGAGAACAACTGATAACACACAGTTTAAGTGAGAAATGTGCATTTTGGACTGTACATAATTTTTACGGTATTGGGCCTTGGAAATAAATAAATCTTTATTATTTTGCTTGGCGACTTCAATGCCATCCAAGTAACGAGACATGGTTAAAAATACGTTGTGCGGTTATAAAAATAACTAAGTTCACATTAGTTCGTAAACACTGTGTCTGTCGGTTCATGTTACGAAGTCGTACTCGAGTCTAGTGGGCAAGGCGCAAATGGCGGGTGAAGCACCAGCCATGTGCGGGTGGGCAGAGGTGCGCGCCCGCTCCGTAATAAAAAAAAGAAAAAAAGAAGAAGAAAAAAAAACGGAGATCTTGATAGCCCAGGATCTTCAGGGGGGGGGGGGTTATGAAATGATGGCGCACTCAAGCCGAGAGGGCGAGGCGCAAGGCGGGCAAGCGGCAGCCTCACGCGGGTGCACAGTGAGTGCGCGCCGCTTCGCTGGTTGCAGCGTAGCCAGGACGTCCTCATCCTAGTCAACGGCAGCATCGCAGTTCCCCACATCCTTAGAGTCGGCGAGTGCGCAGCCGACTCTAAGGCCGATCTGCGGTTATTGTGATGTAATTGAATGTAATTAAATATACAAATATCCTTTCCGAAAATCAATGTAAATGTGAATAACTGAGACAGGAAGGACTGTTAATTAATTCTTCGTGACTAAGCACTTGTGGAGCCGTCAGTGCGTCAACACAACAAAACTGAAATCATAGCGGACATAGCATTAATATCATAATCTCTTCGCACAAAGTCTATTCTAATAAGCGGGTGACTTGTGCGAAATATGTAAATGTTAATGATTAAGTGATCTTTTGAGAAATATTTCAGATCTAATAACACACTAACTTCTGTTAAATATGCAAAACTGAATAAATAAGAACCCTTACGGAAGTATGTATAAGGTAATTAGTAATTCCTGATAAGTATGTTAAATTCATTGAACCAGAGACCTGTGTAATGTATATAACTTTTAATAACCCAGTGAACCCTGCAAAGTATGGAAGATGTGACTTCAAATATGTAAAATCTAATAACCCAATAACCTCTCTGAAGCATTTAATATGTACCCAAGCAGCCTCAGCAAAGTTTTAAAAATTGTAATAAACCAGAACCATAGGAAAGTTTCTAAAATCCAATAACCCGGTACCCTCTACATAGTATATAATGGTTTGATAGCTCAGCTACCTTGCTCGAAAGAAATCCTAATAACTCGGTGACATCTGTGAAGTATTTGATTCTGAATATCCCAGAAACCTGTCTAAAATGTGTAAAGTGATAAACAATTAACATCTGAGAAATACATAAAACTGAACAGCCCAGAAACTATTCCAGAACTGCATGATATCCTTAGTGACCTCAGCGAAGAATGTAAAGCTGAAGAATCCAATAGCCTTAGAAAGTAGGTCACAAATATACCCACGTCTTCTTGTAAAAATAGAACCGATTACCCATGACCTTAAAGACAAGAGATAAAAGAAAAACCAGGACGGTGCAACTATCCCTCCTTCTTTCTATACAGAAAGAAAAACGATGATAAAAAAGAGAGAAAGAAAAAAAAATACACAAAACACGTGGAATCGTCGTTAATTATGCCACTCAGGTCTTACTAATGCTCTATCTCTAATCCAGTAATGGGTGAGATGAGATGTTAATTACAGTGTATATAGTAGCGAGGGGGAGGGATTGGGGAGGGAGATAATTGAGATAGTGGGCACTGGAGAGAGAGGAGAATAACATATATATTTAATGCGCGAAAAGATAAAAAGGAAAAGTCAAAGCTAATTAGGGAGTATAATTGCTCCGTAAAAATGATAATTTGATCTCTTTGATCTTACCCGACCATGTGATTAGTTGATAACCTTGTCTATAACACCAGTATTATACTGTTTGCGTCATTTTGTTTTTAGCATTATGGTGTTAAAAAAATGCATATAATCAGCATTGCATCGTCTTTCTGTACTCTCTTCTCTCTCTCTCTGTTTATAAATGTCATGATCATAATAAAACATTTGTGAAATGTATGGACTCTTCCCCATGTTTACTGACATATGGTGTTCAAGTACCATGTAACGAAAGAGATACCCTATAGTGTCCAAAAAAAATTACAGTGATCCTGAAAAGTCTAGAAAGAGACTTACCTTAAAGAAGACAGAGGGAGAAAAAAATAATACAACACTAAATACCATCACCAAATACCAGCACGAATTTCATTCCAACACTAATATATACCAACAATGACAATCTAAAAATCGCCTCTAATAATCAAAACGAAGCAAACCCGAAACGAAACATGAATTATTCCTCCCCAACACCGCTCTCACGCCTGTGTCTTCTCAAGATGACGATCTTCTCCACAAAACTCATTAAGACTCAACTACAAGCCTCGTCGCTGCCCACCTGTGCACATGTTAATACGCCAGGGTCAACATGAGTATTGTAATATAGCTATGGCTAGAGCCGAGAATTCATCGATTTTTTCCCCTTTCAGACGATTTATCATAATTTACGTTGGATTGGAGGGGAGATATATGAGATGAGTAATGGATATTTTAGTCAGGCTGAGGAGAGAAGCAAAAGGGGAAGAAGAAGAAGAAGAAACGAAGAGAAAATAAAAGAAAAAAAAAAAAGAAAAAGAAAAAGAGAATAAAAAAAGATAAGAAGGATTAAAAAAGTAGATGATGCTAGATAAAAAAAAATGTCGATCAAAAAGAAAAAGAGGACGGAGAGGATAATGATGAGTAAGAAAAGAAAAGGCAAAAGACAATCAGAATAAAAATAATAATTGGTGTAAAGATACACGAAATTAAACATTTGAACGATGCTTACTACTGGAAACGAAAGTTTTGCATAGAAATATGTTGTCATTAAATAGAGGAAGGGAGTGAGGGAGTTGAATGTGGGGATTGGATGGTGTAGGGAAAGAATGAAAGTCTTTCTTTATTAACAGTTTTTCTTCCTTTTTACTTGACACAAAAGGGGCGCCATCACGAAGGACAAGGAGAGACGTAGGGCGCGTGGGCGGGGGGGGGGGCGTCGGTAGGTCAAAGGGACGGCGGAAAGAGAAAGAGGATTAAGATGCAAAAATACCTTCGCGTGAAAAGCACACACGCACAGACACAGACACACACACCCACACACACATCACACACGACACACACCACCCGACACACCCGACACACCACTCACAGTTCACACAACCATAAAGCCTACGCCTCCGCAGGCACAGTTTTGTAATAATAGCTAAACAGCCACTCAATAAGAACTTACATTACATCGTCCTCTCCTTCTGTCTAGACGAAAACGTCAGCGATTCAATTTCATTTATTGTGGCTATTTTCTTTTATTATCCTGTTGTATGGCGGTTCGATATATATATATATACTATAATAGTATATATATATTAGTATATCATATATATATATATATAAATAATAATTATATTATATAATTTATATATATATCCCTATATATATATATATATACTATCTTATATAATCTATAATAGTATAATATATATATAGTATACTTCGTATACTATATATTATATGTATATATATTAGTATATACTATACTATGTCTTATTATCATATCATATAATCTATATATATATCTGATCGATGTCTATCTTGCATACTCTTATATAATTCGTAGTAATATATACTATAGTCTTAATCTATATATATATTCACTCCATATGTACCTGTCGTATAAAATTTTATATATATATTATATATATCTATATCATCTATATCTCTATTAATATATAAATATATATATATATATATCTGTATAATCTATCTCTGGTATATGCTATTCTCTATATTCTCTCCATCTATACTATCTCTCTCTCTCTCTGTCTCATATCTATCTATATATCTCTATATCTCTATCTACATATATATCTCTCTGCGCTCATCTCTTCTCTATATCTCTACTAATACTCTCTATATATGTCTCTATACATATCTCCTAGCTATACATCTCTCTATCTCTTAACTGTCGTCTATTATCTCTCTCTCTACTATATTATTCTATCTATATCTCTATCTCTATTCTCTCTGTTATATCTACATATCTCTACTCTATTCGATCTAGCTTATACTATTATCTATATCCTAACTCATATAAATACTATATATCGTCTCCATCTATTTCCTCCTCTATTATTCTCTTATCTCTATCGCTCTAATCGATCTCTTATTATCTCTATATTTATGTATCTATAATTTGTATACTCTACACTATAGCTGACTTCTATCTATTATCTAATAGCCTTACCTCTCTCTCTATCCCTCTATACTTATCCTCCTATCTATCTCTCTTACTATCATATCTCTATTACTTCTATCTTACTCTCTCTATACTCTCTTCCTATATCTATCTCTGTCCTCTATACATTTTTCTCTATATCTCTCTCTCTCTCGTCTCTATCTCTCATCTACTCTCATATCTCTCATCTCTTCTTATGCGTATCTCTCTCTGTCTCTAACACTCTACCTCTCTATCGTCATCGCCTCTCTCCTATATCTTATACTCTTCTCTACCTCTCGATATATCTATATATGCTATCTCTCTATATCCCTATACCCATCTATCTCCCTCTGTTTATCCTCCTCTCTATATCTCCTACTCTCTACATTAACTCTCTCTCTCTTCTCTCTCCTCTATATCTCTCTGTTCCTCTCTCTCTCTATCTCTCTATATCTATATCTCATATCTATCTACTTCTCTTTCTCTCTTCCATATATAAGTATATCTCTTTCTATCTCTCTATATCTATATATATCTATCTACTCTCTATCTCTCTCTCTCTCCTCTCTATCTCCTTCGCTCTCTTGATCTCTCGCTATCTGCTCTCTCTCTTCTCTCATCTCTTCTCTCTCTCCTCTCTCCTCTCTATCTATCGCTATCTCTCTCCCTCTATTCATCCCTCTCTCTATATCATTCTCTCTCTCTCTATCTCTCTATCTATCTCGCTCTCTCTCTCTCTCGCTCTCTCTCTCTCTCTCTCTGCTATATCTCTATTCTCTCTTCTCTCTACTCTTCTCTCTCCTCTCTCTATATCTCTATCTATCATCTATCATATCTCTCTATCTATACTATCTATATCTAGACTATCCCCACTGGCCACGATCAGTCGTTGTCGACCTTAGAATGATTCTGTTAGTAGCCGGGCAGACGAATGTGAGCAGCAAGCTGTTGCCCATGCAGCAGGCTCCCTCTCTCCGCGCAGCATCCACAATCATTTCGCACAGCGGCGGCAGAGGAGTTGCCAACAAGCTCGCACGCGAACCTGACTCCGTAGGAACTCGCTCCGGATTTTTCTGGATTTTTCCTGCGGCCTTTTCATCTCATAAATGCCACAAGACAGTGGATTGCTTTACATGGGCTGAACTCCCATAGCCTTTGACCATATACGGACTGAATATCGTATCTACGTTACCAATATATGCAAGTACTTGCGTGTGTGTGTGTGCATTCACACACACACACATCGTTCGCGTATGAATGTGTCTGCATTTATACACATATACATCGTGCGCGCGCGCCCACACATGAGCATACACACGGATTTGCACACACACACACACACATATATATATGTATATATATATATATATATATATATATATCGTATAGCTATATATATATATATGTATATATATATATATATATCTATACATATTATATATATTGTATTATTTAAAAAATTTAAAAATATATTAGTATCCTCTTAATATATATATATCTATATATATATCCCCCTGTATATACATGTCTACATACAAACATATATGTATGTATGTATATGTATACATATATATGTATGTATGTATGTATACACACACACACACACACGCACACCCCACACACACACACACACACACACACCACACACACACACCACCACACACACACACACCACACACCACATATATTATATATATAGAAGATATATATATATCTAGATAGTATATTATTACATATATATCTATAATTGCAGGTATATATACCATACACACATACCCCACACCCCACACACCACACACACACACACACACAACACACACACACACACCCCCCACACACACACACACACATATCATATATATTATATATATTTATATATAATACTATTATATAGATCTATATATATAAATATATATATATACACACACCCACACACACACCAAAACAACCTAAGAACATTCACACACACACACACACACACACACCACAACACATATATAGATATATATAGTATACTATACTTTAGTATTATCTATATAGTATTATATATATTTGTGTGTGTGTGTGTGTGTTGTGTGTGGTGTGGTAGTGTGTGTGTGTGTAGTGTGTACCACATACATATACGTATACATATACATATATATACATCTACATATATGTATATATTATCTAGGGGCCGCGTAGCCGACTGGTTAGCGTCGAACTCAGACTGTCACGACGGCCATCTGATTCGCGGGTTCGAGTCACCGAGCCGGTGCGTTTGTTTCCCTGGGGCAAGGAAAATTCACCTCGATTGCCTGCCTAACCGCTGGGTGGCCAGGCCAGCCTCAATGTCAGTTCCGGGTAGAATAAGAGATGATGCCTCGTAATAAAAACAAAAAAAAAAAAAAAAAACACCGTGCGGAAGTCAATGGCAAACCCCCGGTGCTCTACAATTGCTAAGACAAAATCATGGACGCCCATGATCTTCCAGGCCGCGGTGCCGAATGGTAAGCGTCGTGATCTCAAGACTGTCACGACTCGCAATCTGAGATCGAGGGTGTTCTGCATGTCACGACCGCCGCGTTTGTTCCCTTGGGCAAGGAACTTCACCTTGTGATTGCCACTAATCCACTGGTGGCCAACTGCCAGCCAAGTCAAGGGCTGGTCCCAAGCCGATCAAAATATAGAGAGAATGATTACCTAAAAAGTACCACCGGCACTCTCGTGGGAAAGAACTGGGGACCCTACACGTACTCTCTCCAAGAGCTCACAACATAAAAAAAAAACTACAATTATGTATCATGCTGTGACATGGCGTCCAGACTCTGAACCTGCCGTTAAAAAGATATATGATATATATATGTCTATATCATTAATATTATATGTTTTACAGGTACAATACACCCTATATGTATATATACACATATATGTATGTATTTATGTATACGAATACGTATACTATGGTAGAAAAAAGTACAATACAAAAAATAGATATTTTGAAAATGAGACTATTGTTTCGAAACCCACCTGGATTCCATCTTCTGAAGAGGAAAGGGAGAGGATTAGGATATAAAAGGGAGATGATGATAGTGCAACGCGGTACCATGGGCAGTGCGCACAGATGTAGGCAAGCGAGGGAGGTCTGATCAGTCGGATGATCAGGCGACTATGCCTGGTTAGCCTGCATAATGAGAGGCGGAGGATGTGGGAAGCGAGGAGTCTATAAGCGGGAGAAAAGCCGCTGTTAAAGCTCAAATTATGCAGCAGCTTTATTAAGAAGGATTCAACCTCCGTCGCAACCTGGTCCACACCAGTCTTCCCTACATCTCGAAGGTGGGCGCCTATGCTGTTCCTTGTGCCTCCTGTGATAAGCAATACTTTGGCGAGACGGGCGCCAGTCTCACTAAGCGTCTGTCTCAACATAAGTATCCAGGGGACACAACTACAACAAATGGGACACAGGCCATCAGATGGACTGATCAGCGGTGCGAATTGTCTTTCCTTCCGCTGATGTCCACAGACACACACACACACACACACACACACACACACACACACACACATACACACACACACACACACACACACACACACACACACACACATATATATATATATATATTATTTATATATTATATATATTATATATTAGTATATATATCTATATATGTGGTGTGTGTGTGTGTGTGTGTGTGTGTGTGTGTGTGTGTGTGTGTGTGTGTGTGTGTGTATTCCATATACAATTGCTTCTTTCTCTCTGTGTAATGCATCCCTCTGTCTTAAACTTCTTTCTTCCTTTTAGTATAACTCAACCCTTCCTTTCCCTTTTCTGCATCAAAATCTCTGTCTGTTTTACACGCCTGGCTGTCTGTCTGATGCCTGTATGCCTGTCTTTCTCTTTTTGCACCTTTGTTTGTTTGTCTGTCTGCACTTATGACTGTCTGTCTGTATACACCTATGGCTGTCTGTCTGTACCTCTGTTTGTCTGCACCTCTTTCTGTATGTCTGTATGCCTGTCTGCACGTCTGTCTCTGTTTGCACCTGCATCTGCACCCCTATCTGAATGCCTATATATACACATCTGTCTGTCTGTCTGCGTCTGTCTCCATGTCTCTCTTTCTCTCTCTTTCAATATATCCATCTCTCTTTTGCTTTCACGTTTTTTTCTGTCTTCGTCTTCAACCTCATCGATCTGCAATAACTGAAGCTGAGTGAAAGGGATTGCTTTTAACTGCAGTCAATCAGCATGAATCCAAGGTATATTTTGATGTGAATCTTTTTATTTGGAAATTTTAAATTTATTTCCACTGACTTTTAAATCTTGTGGATGAAAGTATTAATCTATTCATGGATCAATTATATTTGTGCTATAACTTATATAAGTTATGTTTCTGCTATTGTGCCTTGAAGAATAAGCATCAACATCATGAAATTATAATACAGCACCAGAAGTTCATGAATTAATATCGTTGAATAAGGTAAACAGGATTTGGGGGCCTTACTATGTTAATGTAATAGCGTTGTAGAACTAAATAAATTTACTAAAATCTTTATTGGTGTTTGGACTTGGCCATGGCAGTGGGAAGGAGGCAAAGGATGTGTCTCGCCAATTCTGCTTTTCCTTCTTGTATTCTGTCTGTCTGTTGGTCTCTGTCCTTTCTCTCAGACACCTAGACAAACAGACATATGGATAAATAGACAGGCGGGCGGAGAGACAAATAGGCAGATAGATAAATGCATAGATAATTAGATAATTGGCTAGTTACCTAGATAAATAGCCAGATAGACAGAGAGGCAGATAGATAGAGGGATAAACAAGCAGACAGATAGATCGATAGAGAGAGACCATCAGGGGGTCACTTCTCTTCTAATCGTTTCTGACGATAATGGTTTATCAAAGGATCTTCTTACAACTATGCGCAAGCTGGCGTTGTAACTCGATCAAATTCATCAAAATTTGGCGCGAGTTGTGCAATATTACGACATTCAACAGAGTTTGTGCTCTTTGTAGAATATACTCGCGCGCGTGCGGGCGTGTATATGTATATGTAAAGAGATAGGGAGGGATATGCGTATACATATATATGTATATATATATATGTATATATATAATATATATATATATATAATATATATATATATATGATATCTATAATATATTATATCTATATCTATAATAGATATATATCTTATATGTTATATTGCGTGTATTTATTATACCATACTATATATATATATCTATTATATATATATATAATATATTCATATCTCTCTATATATATATCTAGATATATATAGATATTTAATACTATATATATCTATATGAGTAATGATACCATATATCAAGGGTAATATTCTTATATAGATCTATATATATATTATAATATATATATATATCTATAATTATATATATCCTATACATATGTACACCAACACACACCACACATGCATATATATACACATACATATACAACACACATACTTATGTCACACACACACACACACACACCACAACAAGTATATATATATATTATAATATATATATATATGTATAGTATATATATTATATATATATATATATATATATATATATTACACACATCATCATTAGGGAGCTAACGCCGGTGGGGGCGCATAGCCGCATTTACTCGTCGTTTCCTCCTACAAGGGTCCCTCATGGCGAGCCAGGCAGGTAGGTGCCCGACCCATCTCTAGTTCTTCACGAAAGGTTTAATCGATCTGCCCGAGCCACGACTTCCTTGGTCATTCCACAGGCCGCCTCCACCCAAGATTCTCTCGAATTGAGACAAATTGGTGGACAGGATCATCCTGTGGGAAACGAGCGAGGTGCCTGTATAGCCTAAGTTGGCGATCGTGGATTGTGCAAGTAACAGGTCCTGCATCAGTCTCATGGTCCCGCCATCTGTACCTCCATGATCTGGCGCAAGAACATGGATCGTGGTCTTGGTCCAGGAGACTTCTAGCCCCAGGGGCTTTGCTTCATTGCTAAATGTATCAAGAGCCACCACTAAGGTTTCCAGAGACTCAGATAGAATAGCAACATCATCAACAAAGTCACGGTTGGCAATCTTGATATTGCTCCACAGTGACTTTGGACAAGTCCATGGAAGTGTTGAAAAGTGTTGGTGTAAGAACACAGCCTTACCTTACTCCTGAACTAACAGGGAAGAAGCTCAACAGGCCCCACCACACTTTACAGCACTTTTAGTACCAGTAAACAGGAATTCTATTAATTCAATAATCCTTGTTGGAATTCTTCTTAGTCTATAGATCTCCCAGAGTGATTTGCGATGCACCTTATCAAACACCTTCTTGAGGTAAATGTAAGCTGCGAGTAGCCCGCGCCTGAGCTCATGTCGGCGTTCTACAATGACTCTAAGTGCCAGGATACTGTTTATTATGGACTTACTAGGAGTGAATCCAGATTGTTTCTGCCTCTGACGCCTCAAGAGGTGGTCTCTGATATGGCTCAGAAGGATGTGAGCGAGAACCCTTCCTAATATACTGAGCAGTGTAGTGCCTCGATGATGCTGCAGTCCCTTCCCCCTTCCAGAGAGGGTTGACCACATCCCTCAGCAGGTCAGGAGGAATGGTATAAGTCTGCCAGATGGCAGACAGGACAGCATGCAAGGTCCTTACCATAGGTTCTCCACCAGCCTTTAACAGTTCAGCTGGGATGCTGCAGACATTCGCTGCTTTACCACTCTTCAGCTTGGAGGTCACCCCCTTGACTTCAGTCAGGGAGGATGGATCCTCACTGATGGGTGAGTCTGGCAAAAGAATCTCAAAACTACCCGCAAGTTAATTGTTGGTGGAACAACCTGGTACATCTGCTCAAATTACTCAGCCCAATGCACCTGCACCCCAATAGGATTTGAGACTATCTGGCCACTTGCTGAGTGGACTGTGAGGAGGGCTTGGAGTTCAGCTTTCTCAGGGCTTGGTAAGCAGGGCGAAGGTCATTTACTTGGAAATGGCTTTCGACCCCCTCTGCAAGATCCCTGATAAACTGTTCCTGAGTCCTGCACACCAGGAAATGATGCAAGTTGCAATCCCATGACAGTCGAGCTGCGCAACTAGTATCTGTGGCTTCCAATGTCTCCTGTGAGATGAAATACTGTCTTGCTCTTGGGCTGCATTGAGTATTTCATGCTTGAAGGTGTCCCACAGAAAAATAGAGTCTGTCAGGCCCCTGAGTGTTGTGAAACGACCAGTGATAGCTTCAGCAACCCCCTGAGCATACTGCCCCTCCCTCAATCTGTCCACATGAAACACCCTAGGGTGTTCATTGGAATGATGGGGGTTCTCTTTGGTTCTCTATTCTGGTTAGATGGGTGGCTTGATAAAGGCCTGGTCAATTCAATCGGATGGTCAAATATGGCCAGGGTCAAGCAGACACTGTCCAGCCGGCAGTGCATAGGTCCTGCAACTGCCGTCAGTACTGTAATAGTGACTGCATGTATTTCCCCACTACCCCTGTGGCTGCTGGGAGATTTTGAGCCCCAACTACAGATTCCTCTCATTGGACTCCATGGTGGTTGGGTGGAGTAGGGGAGGGGTGAGGAAATGAAGAAGTCTAATTTGTGTGATTTCTACAAATTTACAAACAACAGACGACCTACGAAATCCCCTGGCCAATCCCACTGGACAACCACATGTCTCTCTGGAACCCTTCCAGCTTCCAAAGGGCAAGAATGGGAATCGTAATGGTTCCCAGGCTCCCAAACCAGGTAAGATGGAAAAAAGTCATCAATTCATTAAGGAAAACTTACCTGGTAAATAGGAAAGTATCTCATATAGTAAATACCTAGCAGTGAAGACTAGTGATGGTGTATCAGTCGTGGATCTTGTCGCCGCTAATGACCTTGGATGTTGACGCAGCTGATAATTTGAAATTATTAGTCATGGATCTTGATATTTTTGAAGTACATTGTAAGACAGTGAAAATGTGTCAACGTGATCGTCGCGTTACCCCACAGCGAAGTGGTAGGCTGATAGTTGAGGTTTCATCACTAGACGAGAGTGACCATCTGAGTGTGATATGCGACATTCCTGGGGCTCAAGTCTCATTTTCTCCTCACAAAACACTCAATCAGTGTAAGGGAATTGTCTTTTCCCGAGACCTGGAGAGGTATTCTGAGGAGAAACTGTTCGAGGAGCTAAAGAATTTTAATGTTGTGGCAGTAAAACATTTTAAAAGAAAACTGGTTTGGAACAGTCGACGACAGGTCTCCTTTTAACTTTTGAAATGTTGGTCCTTCTAAAATCAGTCAAGTTGGCATGGTACCACCTCAAGATAATGCCATATGTGCCCAACCCTATGCGGTGCTTCTACTGCCAAGGTTATGGGCATGGAGCCAACTCTTGGCGTTTTAAGGAAAATGGACAACAAGGTGTGTGTGAAGTGTGGTACAACAGGTCATCAAGAAGATGACAACTGTCCAGGTACAATATGCTGTTGCCACTGCAAAGAAGCTCATGAAGCTGCTTCAAAGTAATGTAAAAGGTACAAATTGGATAAAAGAAGTATTGGTAAAAAGGAGCAAGGAGAAAGCTAGTTTTCTAGAAGCAAAGCAATCTGCCCGTGTGCTGTTTGCACAGCCAGGTAAGTCCTTTGCCTCTGTTCTAGCTCATCCTCCTTCCCGCCACCCCTTGCCTTCCAATACTTCTTACACGACACACTCTGTCACTACCTTTAAACCTCACTCACAATCGAACTTCTGGTGAGTTAACGGTAGTCA
>NC_051422.1:13150833-13153333 GCF_015228065.2 Penaeus monodon
CGGGCATAGAAACGGGTTACATCTGAACTCTGCCGAGCTCCGCTACCGAAACTTATCCCCCATCCGAGGACAAGTATAAAGGCACGAAAACAAGGTCCTTCTTCTGCTCTCCGTTGTAATATTGGCAAGTGGTTCTTTGTTTTCGAATCATTTGGTTTTCTGTTTGTGTCCGACCTGTTCGATTATTCGTGTGGATTTTATGTAGTTTGATGTCTTTTTGTGTTATGTACTATATTATTAGTGGTTTGTAATGGGCTGTTTGTTTTTTATGATCAGTGGTGTGCTTCTAATCAAAGACTGATTTTTAAGTTATTATTATAATTATCACTTGCTACTTGTATGCTTTATCTTAATTCTTACTAGCTTTACTCTATAGATTTCCCTTTTCGCAATCATTCTCATTATGATCCCCCTTTTCTCAATCAGCATCATTATCAGTGCCTTTATCTTGACCTACATCATTGCATCTTTTTTAGTTTGATAGCTCCCACACTCCAATCATCGTGTGCAGAACTCATCCGTCGTGAGCGAAGCTGCAATGACTGTGAATAAATCATTAGTACTTGCACACCCCCGGCCTCTGCTTTCCTCCTCCTCCTCATCTGCGTCTTTCTCCCTTTTATTTTCAATTCTTCGTCTTTCCTTTTTTTTCTTTTTTTTTTTTTTCTTTTCTTCTTTCTATTTTTTCTTATTCCCCCGATCCTCCTCCTCTTCTTCATCCTCTTCCCCTATATCCTTCCTCCTCCTCCTTCTCCTCCTCCTCCATATCCTGATCACTCCCTCTCTCCCTTCCCCTCTCCCCCTCCCCCTCCTCATCTTCCCCTATATCCTTCCTCCTCCATATCCTTATCACCCCCTCTCTCCCTCCCCCTCTCCCTCCTCTCCCCCCTCTTTCCCTCCCCTTCTTCCTCCTCTCCCCCCTCCTTCCCCCTCTTCTTCCTACCTCCTGATCAGCTGTCAGCCTCGCCTGGACACCTTCCAAGATAGTTCTCTTGTTCCCTGACGGCCTGCAATCAATACCTGGCCAAGTCTCGGACCCGTGAGAGACTTTAATTGTAGCGGCAATCAAGACGACCTTCTTGATAACGACTCCGATAAATCCCTTCGCGTCTGGAACGGCTTTCTTCCCTTCCTTATCCTTATTCGTCATCTCCTCCGCTTTCCTTTCTTCTGCTTTATGCTCTCTGTACTTATTCTTGTTCTTCTTCGTTATCAGTTTTATTTCTTGTGTCGTATTTGTCTTTTTTATTTTCTTTCTTGAGTTTATTCGTCATCTTCCTTTTTTTCTTCTTCTTTTTTATTCGCCATCTCTTTTAGGTTCCTTCTTCTATTTATCTATTTCTTATTATCTCTTATTCTTATTTGTTATTATATCATTTTTTTCTTCTATTTTGTTTGTCATCTTCATTTTCCATTTTCTATCGTACTTCTTGCACGCCCTTTAGCTATTTTCCTTCCCTTTTCCTTTTCTCTTTTTACAACCTTTACTATCCGTCGTCTTTTTTCTCATGTCCCATTTCTTGAACATTTTCTTCTTCATCTTCTTCCCTTTTTCATTAAGATCTTTATTGCTTTTCCACTTCCTTTATTCTTGTAACCAAATACAATATAACTTTGATGATGCTGTGAAACAAGATCGTTTACTCATAATCAATCCCTATTTGATAGAAAATGCGTGAAGTAACTTTATTATTCAAAAATCAACATGAGAGGTTGAATAGATCAATTTTAATACCGATGATAATAATGAAATTGATATTGGTAATGATGATGAAAATGATATGAATAATAAAAAGACACACAAGATGGAAAGAAATTTTACTTTAAATGCTTATAGAGTTTGTACATTATCATGTCTTTCTTGTGTCACTAACTCTCCGGCACCTAACCCTCTTTTCAGTAACAACTTACAATGATCAATTAGCTTCTTGAGTTCCTGAACATTTATATTATAGATACTCACAGAGCGTGCAGATTTCTATTGTGCTTGAAAGCAGAAAAAACGCACTAGGAGAGTTCATGACTGTCAGAAGTGTTAACTGAACTGACAGATATAGATTGTTTACAGAATTCCGATTTGATCTAGACTTGGTTGTCATGTTGAAAAATAAAGATGCAGGATATATTGCAGATGTCATCAGAATAAACTCACTTTCCATAAAAAGCGACATTATATATTTTGCATGGATACCATTGCATGATGGAATTCTTATGCTCGGATATTCACCTTGGTGTAACTCTTGTAAGGATTTCACACAATATTAGAAACTCCCGCAACGAGTGCGTGACTAAACTGACAAAGTCTGAGTGGCCTGGAAACTTTAGCATAAAATGTTTGTTTTCGTAAAGTTCCTGTATGGCCCTTATGGCAAAGACAACGATGTGATAGTATGACCGAAAGAATTAGGCCCGAATAAAATGTAAAGTGGAATAAACTAAATGTAAAATTTGCAAGCTAACACTTGTACATTTCATTTCAGTTTCACTGTAAATAACTTTT
>NC_051422.1:13156052-13161052 GCF_015228065.2 Penaeus monodon
TTTTTTTTTTCCTGTGGTCTTATATATCTTCCGAAACACTCCTGCGCGTGCTCGTGTGTTGTTTTGGTGTGAGTTAGAACATATACATGATGCATTACGTGTGTGTGTGGTGTGTGTGTGTGTGTGTGTGTGTTGTGTGTGGTGTGTGTGTGTGTGTGTGTGTGTGTTCCATTCCTAGATTTCCATATTTCAAATTTTTTCGGGCAATCAACATGGGGTTATCTTATTCTTTTACGATACAATTTTATTATGAACTTGATATATCAATAAAAATTTATCTCTAGCTAATCGAATACAATTTGATTTAATTTGTTCCTTTCTTTATCACTCTAGCAAAATAGACAGGAGTGTTACATGTTTTTCTCGCCACGGTATCCATTATATTACAATTCTAAAATTATATCTTCTAAAAACATAATATTGAAATTTATGAATTCCAAATTAGGATACGGCTTATTTTTGTACATAGGGGGGAGGACATTTTTCTTGTTATATAACATATTACACACCAATCTAGAAATAAGTACGTTATTCTAGTATATTAGAGAATGTGAAATTATGAGATAAATTTAGTTTCTGTATCTTATGCGATGCGGTCTAAAAAGTTATTTACAGTGAAACTGAAATGAAATGTACAAGTGTTAGCTTGCAAATTTTACATTTAGTTTATTCCACTTTACATTTTATTCGGGCCTAATTCTTCGGTCATACTATCACATCGTTGTCTTTGCCATAAGGGCCATACAGGAACTTTACGAAAACAAACATTTTATGCTAAAGTTTCCAGGCCACTCAGACTTTGTCAGTTTAGTCACGCACTCGTTGCGGGAGTTTCTAATATTGTGTGAAATCCTTACAAGAGTTACACCAAGGTGAATATCCGAGCATAAGAATTCCATCATGCAATGGTATCCATGCAAAATATAATGTCGTTTTTTATGGAAAGTGAGTTTATTCTGATGACATCTGAAATATATCCTGCATCTTTTTTTTTCAACATGACAACCAAGTCTAGATCAAATCGGGGAAATTTTGTAAAAATCTATATCTGTCAGTTCAGTTAACACTTCTGACAGTCATGAACTCTCCTAGTGCGTTTTTCTGCTTTCAAGCACAATAGAAATCTGCACGCTCTGTGAGTATCTATAATATAAATGTTTAGGAACTCAAGAAGCTAATTGATCATTGTAAGTTGTTACTGAAAAGAGGGTTAGGTGCCGGAGAGGTTAGTGACACAAGAAAGACATGATAATGTACAAACTCTATAAGCATTTAAGTAAAATTTCTTTCCATCTTGTGTGTCTTTTTATTATTCATTCATTTTCATCATCATTACCAATATCAATTTCATTATTTTCATCGGTATTAAAATTGATCTATTCAA
The DNA here is from genome assembly GCF_015228065.2 of Penaeus monodon. Classification (NCBI taxonomy): domain Eukaryota; kingdom Metazoa; phylum Arthropoda; class Malacostraca; order Decapoda; family Penaeidae; genus Penaeus; species Penaeus monodon. The sequence continues at coordinate 13,157,437 of NC_051422.1, forward strand.
CCTCTCATGTTGATTTTTGAATAATAAAGTTACTTACGCATTTTCTACAAAAAGGGATGATTATGAGTAAACGACTTTTTTCACAGCATCATCAAAGTTAATTGTATTTGGGTTTCAAGAATAAAGGAAGGGAAAGCAATAAAGATCTTAATGGAAAAGGGAAGAAGATGAAGAAGAAAATGTTCAAGAAATGGGACATGAGAAAAAAGACGACGGATAGTAAAGGTTGTAAAAAGAGAAAAAAAAAAAAAAAGGGAAGGAAAATAGCTAAAGGGCGTGCAAGAAGTACGATAGAAAATGGAAAATGAAGATGACAAACAAAATAGAAGAAAAAAATGATATAATAAAAAAATAAGAATAAGAGATAATAAGAAATAGATAAAAAGAAGAAGGAACCTAAAAAAGATGGCGAAAAAAAAAGAGAAGAAAAAAAGGAAGAGACGAATAAACTCAAGAAAGAAAATAAAAAGACAAATACGACACAAGAAATAAAACTGATAACGAAGAAGAAAAGAATAAGTACAGAGAGCATAAAGCAGAAGAAAGGAAAGCGGAGGAGAGGGAGAATAAGGATAAGGAAGGGAAGAAAAAGCCGTTCCAGACGCGAAGGGATTTATCGGAGTCGTTATCAAGAAGGTCGTCTTGATTGCCGCTACAATTAAAGTCTCTCACGGGTCCGAGACTTGGCCAGGTATTGATTGCAGGCCGTCAGGGAACAAGAGAAAATATCTTGGAAGGTGTCCAGGGGAGGCTGACAGCTGATCAGGAGGGAGGAAAAAGAGGGGGAAGGAGGGGGGGAGAGGAGGGAAAAAGGGGAGGGAAAGAGGGGGGAGAGGAGGGAGAGGGGGAGGGAGAGAGGGGGTGATAAGGATATGGAGGAGGAAGGATATAGGGGAAGATGAGGAGGGGGGGGGGGAGAGGGGAAGGGAGAGAGGGAGTGATCAGGATATGGAGGAGGAGGAGAAGGAGGGGGAGGGAAAGGATATAGGGGAAGAGGATGAAGAAGAGGAGGAGGATCGGGGGAATAAGAAAAAAGATAGAAAGAAGAAAAGAAAAAAAAAAAAGAAAAAAAAGGAAAGACGAAGAATTGAAAATAAAAGGGAGAAAGACGCAGATGAGGAGGAGGAGGAAAGCAGGGGCCCGGGGTGTGTGCAAGTACTAATGATTTATTCACAGTCATTGCAGCTTCGCTCACGACGGATGAGTTCTGCACACGATGATTGGAGTGTGGGAGCTATCAAACTAAAAAAGATGCAATGATGTAGGTCAAGATAAAGGCACTGATAATGATGCTGATTGAGAAAAGGGGGATCATAATGAGAATGATTGCGAAAAGGGAAATCTATAGAGTAAAGCTAGTAAGAATTAAGATAAAGCATACAAGTAGCAAGTGATAATTATAATAATAACTTAAAAATCAGTCTTTGATTAGAAGCACACCACTGATCATAAAAAACAAACAGCCCATTACAAACCACTAATAATATAGTACATAACACAAAAAGACATCAAACTACATAAAATCCACACGAATAATCGAACAGGTCGGACACAAACAGAAAACCAAATGATTCGAAAACAAAGAACCACTTGCCAATATTACAACGGAGAGCAGAAGAAGGACCTTGTTTTCGTGCCTTTATACTTGTCCTCGGATGGGGGATAAGTTTTCGTTTGTAGCGGAGACTTCGGCAGAGTTCAGATGTAACCCTGTCTATTGGCTGAGACGAGCAAACTGCCAGAAGATGTATTTGAAGTTGGAGAGAGAATGCTGAAGAAATCGTTTGCCTGGAGTTCGTTCTTAAGAAGGACAAGAAGAAGGAAAAAAGAAAAAGAAAAAGTTTTCAGAAGGGGGGAGGAATGAGACAACTGTCGGAAGCAGGGTTGCAAGGATGTGCAATTTTAAAAGAAACAAGGGGAAAGGCGAAGCGAGTGAGTGAGTGACAGATAGATAGATAAACATATATATATATATATATATATATATATATATATATATATATATATATATATATATATATATATATATATATATATATATACATAGAGAGAGAGAGAGAGAGAGAGAGAGAGAGAGAGAGAGAGAGAGAGAGAGAGAGAGAGAGAGAGAGAATTTTATGGAATTGTCAAATTTCCCTTTCTCTGTATGATAATGATAACAATAATAGTGATAATGGCAATGATAACGACAACAACAGTATAATAATGATTATAATAGTACTAATAATGACAACGATGTTAAAATAACTGTAATAATTATATTGATAACAATAAACATAATGATGACGATAAAGATAGTAATAATAATAAAAAACAATAATGATGATAATTATAATAATAATAATAATAATAATAATAATAATAATGATAATAATAATAATAATAATAATGACGATAATTATAATAATAATAATAATAATGATAATAATAATAGTAATAATAATAATGATAACAAATGATACTAACAACAACAATGATAATGATAACAACAACAACAACAACAATAATAATATAATACTAATACAATTACTACTACTACTACTTCTACTAATAATAATAATATTAAGAAGAAGATACCAACAAGACGAAGAACAGCAAAATTATCAATAAAATTAACAATAATGGTAACAACAATTAAATTTGTTTTTTTCTTGTTACTGGTTATGCATTTTCACTCTTTTTACCGAAGTAACAATGATCACATTTCTTTTTCATCTTCTAATAAAGATTAGTTTCTTTATTTTGCTTAGAATTCATATCTGATATTTCCAAACGGTGAATGAAAATGAAACAAACTAAGACAAAAAAAAAAAAAAAAAAAAAAAAAAAACGGGAAAATACTTGAAAATAATCTAATATGTTTTTTTTTTTCGCAGAATGCAGAGGTAAAATCAACATGTCTAGCTGCAAACAGAGCAACATAAATACTTCAGTGCTGGACGAATAAAAGATTCACTGACAAGGTAGGAAAACATACATGTCATCTATAACACTACAGGGCGGGTAGGGAGGGGTAACTGAACGGTTTCAGGAAGGAAATGAAAAAAAATATAAACAGCAACTTGCAACTCACCCAGCCTTTGGGGTATTTCGATATACTTTGTCTTTAACGAAGAAACACTTGACTGGTGTTGCAGGCAGTAAACGAAAAGAACAAGAAAAAGATATAAAACAACTTTGTTCTAAAAATATATATTTTTTACAAACGAGACTTGCCAAATACTCCAGAGTTCTGGTTGAGTTGCCATTCTTTTTTTTTTTCTTTCTTTCTTGAGGACGAATGCAGTAAAAGGCTCGGCTTGCCAAGTGGGTTCCTGTGCACAAGTACGTCACTTCCAGGGTTATGCCATCAGTGACGCATTTTGCCAGAGATGTGATACGGATCAGCAGATGACTTGACCAAGAGCATGCACTATCTACGTTTCCGCTGATCTATGGTCGGGAATTGGTGGAATATTTCGAGGCATCCGATTTTCGAAATCTGTTTTTTTTATATTATTGTTTATCTAACCATTTATCCTCTTCTTTACTTACTTATTCATCTGTCCACCGAAGCGAAGGTACAGTGAACATGTTGAAGCAACGGACATGCCCTTTCAGCTGCATCGTGCTTCCC
>NC_051422.1:13166052-13168552 GCF_015228065.2 Penaeus monodon
TCGTATACATGTATGAAGAGTCGTAAAAACTGGGAAGGTTCATCACACGAAACACTGTGATACCCCCTGGTTTATGACACGCGTCGTTACTTCATTATTATAAGTAGACCCTTAAGTGTTTGTGTTCCTTCGCCATGTCCTGGACTCGGTTATTATGTAATTATCAAGCACGGGTGGGTGCATGTATGTAGTGTGTGTGTATGTAATTATGTGTGTGCGCGCGCGCGCGCGCGCGCGTGGTGTGTGTGTGTGTGTGTGTGTGTGTGTGTGTGTGTGTGTGTGTGTGTGTGTGTGTGTGTGTGTGTGTGTCTGTATGTGTGTGTGTGTGTGTGTGTGCGCGCGTGTGTGTGTATTTGTGTGTTTGTGTGTTTGTTGCATATGTATGTTCATTGGGTATATATTTACGTATGTGTGCTTGTGCATGTGTTGTATGTATGCTTATGTTTTCATGAATAACTGCAGAGCTTTAAAAGATCAAATACTGTGTTAAAATGACTGCCTGTTATAAACATCCTAAATGCGTTCCCATTACGAATGCAAATGAAAATAAACGTACAATTAAAGGCAATATGAACCTAACATCACAGCATCAAGGCAGTACTAAACTTTAATCTTTAATTGCATCTGGTGATATCATCTTCAGGGCATTAAAGGATTATCTATGCAGCCATGTACTTAGACTAATGACTGTATTAACTTGCAGAGTAGGCTATGAAGTGCGCAATCTCATTCTGGTATATTGGCATTTTGGTATTAAGTCTCCCATCTCCCATTCTCTAACGGACGGACAAACTAATGGATGAATAAATTAGTGAATGCATAAATAATAAAGAAAAAATTAGGTTACCTCGTGTAGGTGGAGAGATAGAAGGATAAATAGACAGAGATTTACAGATGCATAAATAGACAGACGAATCGACACACACACACACACACACACACACACACACACACATACACACACACACACACACACACACACACACACACACACACACACACACACACACAACCACACAACACACACACACACACACACACACACACACACACACACACACACACATATATATATATATATATATATATATATATATATATATAATATATATATATATATATATATATATATATATATATATATATATCTATATATATATATATATAATATATATATATATATTTATATATATATATATATATATATATATATGTATGTATGAATGTATGTGTATCTACATACATATAGATAGATAGATAGATAGATAGATAGAGACAATGAGAGAGAGAGAAAGAAGGAGACAGAGAAAGAGAGACAGGGAGACAGAAAGTGACACAGACACAGACAGACAGAAACAAAACCAAATTAACAAACTAAGCAAACTTAAAAACATGGAGAAAGAAAAAGAACCGAAGAGAGAAGCTGAAAAAAAAGAAAACCAGAAGGAACGGCCTCCGGAAGGGAAGTCAGTGCGGGTGGCGTAGCTGCTTTTAATCCTCCATATATCCTGCTAAAGCTCCGGAGTCTTTTTGTGAGAAAGGATCCTGATTAGATGCGTCTTGAAGAGGGCCATAGTCCTCGAAGATGGAGTTTAAGATGGAAAAAGAAGGGAGGAGGAAGAGGAGGAAAGAGCGGAAGGAGAGAGGAAGGAAAGACAGGGGGGGGGAAGTGGAAGTGGGATAAAGTTAAAAGGTGTAGGAGGAAGTGGAAGGAAGAGGGGGAAAGAGGGGATACAGAAGAGGAGAAGTAGAAGGACAAATGGAAGAGAAGAGAAAAGAAGCAAAAGAGCGGAGGGAGGTAGGAAGAGAGAGAAGGAAGAATAGCGAAGAGAGAGAGAGGAAAAAAGAAGGAGAATGACGAGAAGAGATGATGCATAAAGACAGAAGGAAGAGACGGTGAACGGAGGACAGACAAAGGCGAAGAACTGAAAAAAATAGAAATTAAAGGCGAGGGTAAATCCTAAACAAGATGATAGGGATTAAGAAAGGGAAACAGAGAGAGGAGGATCATAAACAAGCAAGGGATCAGCAACAAGAAGCGGAGTTAAGAAGAGGAGGAAGGGAAGAGGAAGAGGGAAGAACATGAAAATAGGCTAGAGGAATATACAGAAGGAGGAGGAGGAGGAGACTGGAATAGAATAAAGCAGGAGGAGAGGGATTTGGAAAGGATGCAGAAGGAGGTGAAGGAGGATGGAAAGCGGGAAGAGAGAAAGGGAGGAAGGAAGTAAGAGGAAAATAAAGACGAAAGAGGATAACGGAAAGATGAACAGAAGAATAGAAGCGGGAGAAGGAAGGCGTTGATAAAGAAAAGAAGGAAGAGAAGCTGAAGGAAGAATAGACTGAAGAGAAAGAGAGGAGTGAAGGAAAGAGAAGGAGAAGAATCAAAAGAAACAAATAAAAGGAGAAGAGAAAGAAGGAAAAGGGGATGAAATATAGAAAAAAATGGAGAACAAATAAAAAGAAAGAAAAATAGGTGAAGAAAGAATAGACTGAAGAGAAA
>NC_051422.1:13173552-13178552 GCF_015228065.2 Penaeus monodon
TAAAAACCCATGCCGAAAAAACACAAGCAACTGACCAAAAAAGCAAACGGAATGCCCCAAAAACGCGAACCATCGCCCCCGGGAGAGGTACATTAGACTGGCCTTTCCTGAGGACACGACTTCCGTCGATAAAATAAGGTGGATGAGGGAGGTCAGCCAGCTGCCGCCCCTCCAAGAGGAAGGCCCGCTAGACAGGGTGCCGGGGAGATGGATATCCTCGCGCTACGTCTATGTACGACGAGAACAACAACAATATGTGGCCATGATGATTAATGGCACTTTTGCGGGGATCTCTCTGCAAAACAAAGACGAGTTTCAGCCTAAAAAGAAAAATACGGGAATACCGGTTACCAGGTTTCCGAAGGAAGGCGGCCGCTGAGGAAGCACTGCATCTTCCGGGCGTTTTAAAGCCCGGAGGATCTATAAGGTGGACAGCCCTTGAACAGGCTCATCTTTGTATGGAGGGGTTTGAACAGCCGCCACCTACAGAGTACCAATTCTTTGGAAGATACATAGAGCCGAGCTCCATTCGACCGGGTGCTCAGGGGTTTGGTAGTCGCTACAAGTGTCAAGGTTATGGCCACGTAGCTAAATATTGCAGGAAGGACACAGCGTGTGCTGTCTGTGCAGGAGCTCACCAGGCAAAGGACTGCCCTGCAAGAAACGACGGAAAGGACAACGACAATGAGAACGCCGCCACCATCGTGAAGAGGTGCGTCAGGTGCAGAGCGGAGGGTGTGACGGCTGGCACCGTAACTGCCCCACAAACCGCCACGAGCACCCCCCCCACCTGCCCCGCCCGTACCCATCGCCCGCGGAGGGCCCGATCCCCAAGCCCAGCCACACACACCCACCCTGGGCCGCGTGACGTCACCAACCCACAGGAATTCCCGAACTGCCAGGGGGATTCCCCATCCTAGGAAACAGTCCCACAGGAGAAACCATTGGTGAAAAAGACATGGATAGGGCCCGAGGAAATAAGAAGCTTTCGGGCAAGAGATTGCTGAAATGAAAAAAAGCATCAGGAAAGAGATTGCTAAATTGAAAAAAAATGATAATGGAAAAACAAAAGTGATCTTGTAGACAGGGAAAATGTGCAGTTCTGATGATGTTAGTTATGTCAGTGATTTTGAAAATACGAATGAGGTCTCTGATATTATTATTACGCACGTGCGTTCTGATGATTTTAGTGATTTTAGTGATGCTGACAATACGAATGAGGTCTCTGATATTATTATTACGCACGGCGGACCATCTGAAAACAGTGACGACAGTGACCGTAAAAATGACGCTGACGAAGATGCGAAGGAAACGGCTGATCTGTGGGACATCACTCAGAAAATGCTATCAGGTACGGATTATGCGTATAGTATCAATACGCGGAAGCGCGCAAACAGATAAAAAAAGAAGATACAACACAAATACGTAATGCAGTACAAGAAATATGCAGACTAAAGAGTTCATAAAAACAGAAATTTGCCCAATCAGTTAACAAGGGTGTGATGGGGGAAAAGGGAAAACAATTACTTTTCTTTCAGGGAATATACGTGGTGTCAACCGTAGAATTAATGATTTGCTTTACTATATTCATAAAAATAATGTTGACGTTATCTTTTTACAAAGCCCTTCACATCAGTCACTAAAATAAAAACCGCCCCTAGAATTAGAGGCTACCACTCCTATACGAACACAGGAATGACAGGCCTATTGACTTATGTCAGTGACCCCATACCGCATAAGTTGGTGCAGAAATCTAATGACAATAATGTGCAGTATCAGCATTTACATATTCGAGCAGCCTCTGGGTTTTTCTCTTTCTACAATGTATACGCAAGGTGTAAAAAGTTTCAAACTGATTCCCTACCCATCTTTCAGAATCACGGCACAATATACATGAGAGATTTTAATGCTAGACATCATTATACTTTTGGAGATAGTAAATGCAATGAAAAGGCGAAGAGTTCCGACATTTTGTGAACAAACAGATCTATGACAGTATATGATACAGACAGGCAAACTCATGTGCCGGGAGGCAGGCTAGATTATGTAAGGGATTTTGTGCAAGGAAACGTCAGAAGCATGCTTCCAACAGAGCTAATCGGTGACCACTTTGCAATAGTAACGAGATACGCTGTTTATAATACTCAGTCACCAAAAACAAATAGGGTCAAAATTTCATCCCCCCTTACCTTGAGCATCACTTTAAATCACGTATCTAGGGCTGGTACAATGATTACACAGTAACAAGTGTTGATAATTTTCCATGGGCATGACAACAGTGGTCACTGATTACTACAACACTTGGGTCTGTCCAAGAAAACCCTTTAAGAACAGCAACTCACAACGCTGCAAACAACCTAAGTGGGTCGGGGACCCCACACTATTAAGGGAACAAAAGCGAGTTCAGGAGCTTTATGATATCTACAAGCAGGATAATTACCGTGACAACCTTATTGAATTTCTAAAGCTAAAAAAAACCTACGGGAATTAAAAACTCATTTCAGAAATGAACACTTTGAACAGTTCCTACAAAGCATTAACAATAACACCTCAATGTCGGAGGTCTGGAAAAAAATTAATCGAATTTCAGGGAAACCAACTAACACCCCGCAGTTCCATAGTACCTTCTTGCACAAGCAGATATGCTCCTTTGTCAATGGGCTGGAGCGTCCAAATTGAGCTCACTTCCCACAAATATTCAGGATCACCTTAGTCAATCTAAAATTGCACGCAAATTGCCATTGGGTTGGATTTTTCTGATACGACCCCTCAGACTTTGCTGAGATCACTGAGTGGGAACTGAACAATGCACTGATCAAAGGGAAAAGCGTCCGCCCCCGGTGAGGATGGAATTACCTATAGTGTCCTCCGCCTTATAGCTCAGGTTTCCTGGTAATCCCCTTTTGCACCTATACAGGTTAAGTTTGTCCAAGGATTCTGCCCGGCTCCTGGACACGCGTCTAATCATCCCTATACCGAAATCAAAAAACTGATAAATACCGACCAATTTCATTAACCTCATGTGTATGCAAAGTTCTAGAAAGGATAATTTTGGAACAGACTCAGGTACAGGGTTTCAAGGTAAATTATCTCCAGACTGTAGGATTTCTATCGGGACGTAGCACACAACATTGCTTTGCAGAGTTTTTCACACTCTAATCCCGGGAAGCACACGTTTTTCTTGACCTTAAGTCAGCTTTTGACATTGCAAAAAGAGAAGTTATCCTAGAACAATTAGTAAGCTTGGCATCCGGGGTAAAATATTGAAAATGGATTTGAATGTATCTCTCGAACAGATCTGCAAGTGTCCTGTTCAGGGAGTGAGAAGTTCACTTCACAGTCTTTTGAACTTGGGACGCCACAGGGAGGAGTTCTCAGCCCCATGCTGTTCAATGTCCTCATGCACAAGCGGTGGCAGATATCCCACTTGGGGATGGTGAATCCCTTATATGCTATGCTGATGACATATGCGTCAGAAACCTCATCACAAGTGAGGGTGCAAATAATTCTCGACAGAATCACAGCAAAGGCACATGAGTGTGGATTTGTCATTTCCGCTGAGAAAACAATGGCTTAAACCCATGTATTTATACCCCCACCCACTTTTCGCATAGGTGACCAGGAGCTTGACAAAATGCCACAAGTATAAATATTCGGGGTGAATGTAAATGATGCAGACCTGGTCTCTCTTTTAAAGAAGAGACTCTGGGAGAGACTGAAACCGTTGAAAGTTCTTGTCAGAAGAGAACATGGCATCAATGTTAAGCTCGCTAGACTGTTTTACTTGGCTTTTATAAGGTCAGTTGTAGACTACCATGCACTGCCTTGTTGCAGTGTAAGGAATCAGAAATAGGTAGTTTGGAGGTAGGCAAAATGAAGCTATGAGGATTATCCTCGGGGCCCGAGAACAGCAAGGATAGTAAACATGAGATCAGAATTAAACTTACCATCCATTTCTGATAGAATAAATTTATTTCCACCATATTTGGGGTCAAAGCTCTGAGGGAACCCTCGTATCTCTCAGATTTCCAAAAACAACTGCAACATAAAATCACGCAAGTAGACGTGACAAATCACACACACGCGCGCCCTCTGATACACAAAATCTCCATGAACATTAAAACTCAATGTTCCAATTAGTAAAAATACCAAAAGGTCGCTCCATTCCCCCATGGAAAAATTCAACATTGTCGTGCACCTTACATGTCTACCCCAAAAAAACAGGGTGCATAACGGTGTTGAAACAAATTGCGTAGCAACGGTAACGGAACACACAGAATCTATGGGGGATGATGAAAATGAGTGTTTTCGCCGACGGATCCGTACAGTCCCGGATACAAAGCTGGGTTTTGCTTGCGCTGTATACAAAAATGGCTTATACAACATCAAGTTAATATGAGAATACAAAACTGGGCCAGCACTACACAAAAGGAGCTGGCAGGTATACTCCTCGCAACGGAAATTCTTAAGTCTAGGGGCTCTGGGGTAGTTTTCTGTGACTCTCAAAGTGCTCTTCGACGCAAATTCTTTCAACAGGTGGCGATGAAGAAATTGTGAGTTGCATTAAGCGTAACGTAACCTATGCAACAGAGCGTAATTTCAACATTCAGTTTGTATGGATACCATCTCATGTTGGCATACGCAAGCACGACCCCGTAGACAAAAATTTGGGGAAAGAAGCCTGCAGCAAGGATATTGTGAACATAGATCTTGGGGTGCCTCTTGCTAGGGTTTCACATATATTGAAATGTTCTCATAAGGAAGAATAGTAGATTGATTAACACTCAAAGGCTGAAAGCTGTACCATAAGGCACTACGATCAGTATAGGATGGCAAGCCTTCCATGGGTGGCACCGAAGTCAAACCAGACATTGGACGTGGTTATTGCCAGAATACGTTTAGGTTACAGAAGTACTGGCAACTGCACGGTGCAAGAAGTGCAGATGAATCTAGATGTAGACTGTGTAACGAAGAAAACAAACGAAAAGCTTGAGCAATAT
>NC_051422.1:13183552-13189370 GCF_015228065.2 Penaeus monodon
AAAATAATAAAATATAATAATAATAAAAAAAAATAATGAAAATAACAAAAATGTTGATGTAATGATAATGTGAGATGATGTGATTTGAGATGATATGATGATGATGGAAATGGCAATGACAATGGCAGGGGCAACGGCAACGGCGATGGCATTAGTCATGATCATTATAATAATAGCAACATTAACAACAACGTCACGACCAGCAGCAACAATAATAATAATAATAGCAAAGATAATTACGATCTTAGTGTAAAAAATGTGATATTAATCACAATAATGCAAGAAGGAGTAATAAATAAATAAATAGACAGATAAAAATATGTAAAAAATTAAAACAATCTCACTGATACCGGGCCCCACTTAAGAATAGTAATAAGATTATGACATTTTAACTTTTTAATAACATAATTTCACATATTACCATTCCTTTAATAATGGTGCCTGAGATGACACAATAACACGAATGTCTATGGTAATAATCCAGATGAAACCAAATTCACACACGCGAAAATCCAAATGAGTGAAAAACCCTCTGTTGAACAACGCTCAAAATTTCACGAAACATCGAGCATAAAAAGAGAGAGATAAACTTTAGTAGATCCTAAAGTTCTCCCGCGAATGAAACGATCATGAGGGAATCCACAGACACGTGTAATGGAGACTATCACATATTCTTTATCACAACATTATTAAACTCATCCCATCCGGGACACTGGACATCAAAAGCTAAAAAATGTCGAGTTATACTCCCGCTTAACTCCGGCTAACACTCGGTTAATTGCGTTAAAAGTTTCACGGAATGGCCCATTTTTTTCTCTCTCTTCCGCCCCCCCCCTCCCCTTTTTTTTCTTTTTTTCTTTTTTTTGGTTTTATTTTTTTTTTCCCTTCATTTTTTTTTTTTTTGGGGGGGCCCCCCCCTTTTTTCCCCTTTTTCTTTAGGGGGGAATTTTAAGAAAAAGGGCCCTTTTAAGCAAAAAAATTCCCCGGGTTTTTGGTTTTTTTTTAATTATTTTCTGGTCCTAAAGGCAGCTCTTTTTGAGGGTTTTTGGGGAAAATTGGTATTTTTTGGGCAAATTAAATTTTTTCAAGGGGAGGGGGAAAGGGAAAAAAAGGGGGGAAAAGAAAAAAAGGGAAAGAAGGGAAGGGAAAAGAAGAAGAGCAGGGGGAAAAAAAAAAAGAAAGGGGAAAAGAGAGGAAAGAAAAAGGAAAAAAGGGGGGAAAAAAAAACCCCCCCAAAAAAAAAAAAAAAGGGGGGGGGGGGGGGGAAAAAAAAAAAAAGGGGGGGGGGGGGAAAAAAAAAGGGGGGGGGGGGGGGGGGTGGGGGGGGGGGGGGGGGGTTTTTTTTAAAAAGGGGGGGGGGGGGAAAGGGGAAAAAAGGGGGGGGGGGGAAAAAGGGGGCAAAAAAAAAAACCCCGAAACCAAACCAAAAAAAAGGGGGAAAAAAAGGGAAAGAACAAAAAGGAATTTTTACAAAGTCCCAAACCATTTTTTCCGCCAAGGAACGGGCAAAAAAACCCTCCCCCCTTCTTAATTAATTCCCCTGGCGGGAAAAAACCCCCCGGGGGGGGGGAAAATTTGGGCCAAACCCCAAATTTCTTGACGACGGAAGAGGATATTAGTCACCTGATAATAATTGTAATAGCAGGATGTGAAATTGTGATCTATGATGCTGTAAGTGATGAATTCAACTATAAAAGACTATTGTTCTTTATTCAATCATAGCTTATGTGTTTTATGTTTCTAAAAATTCGAATGTTAATGCTAGAAATCGTACATCCGTAGGAGGAACTTTCCTAATATTCGAAGACAAAGTATACTAAAAAAAAAAGTGCTTTGGAAGAAGGTCAGGTACTTAGAAAATCGCATTTTAATTTCATATCGTTACTTCCATCTGTTTTCAGGCAGCAAGAAAAAGAGAGAGAGAGAAAAAAAAATCCCCGAAACCAACGTAAACCACGAACTAATATCTGGCGGAAAAAAAATCCAGATAACAAGCAGAAGGAGACTGACAAGCAATTTTTGTCGCTCTCTCTCCTAACCCAAGAGACAAAAGGTCGCGCCCTCCTCATGTCTTTCTCCATAATTAATCGTGGATATATGTTAGGTCATCCTGCGCCCGGTATCCACGGCGTATCACAAGAAAAAAGGGATATCCATCGAATGGCGAATGCATGGGAAAAATCGTCGACATCGAGGCCAGGTTGAAAGAGTTTTAATCCAAAGGAAATGACTCCACTGGCGAAGCTATTAGTGGGCCTTATGGAGAATTCCCTCGCTGTTATTCTCGCTAAATTTCGATTGCTGGCCGGCTGAGCCTTTTTTATTTTGATCTATTTATTTTTTTATTATTTTTTTATTTGTTTTGGTCTGCTTCCTTCCCCTTTTCCCTGTTTCTGAATACACCATTTTCACCTGTGTCTCTTCCGCAATATACAGTTCGAACGAAATTCATGTTATTCGCTCGAACTGGACTCGCCATCCTCACACACTCGGTCCCTTCCTTCATGCTTTATCCTCTTTATGCTTCCTCCTTTTCTTTAGTCACGTTTTTCCTCATTCTTATTCCCCCTCCTCCTTTGTCACATCCGTCTGTCTCCCCCTCCTCCTCCCTCCTCTCTCTCACTTTTATCATCTTTCATCCTTCTCTTTTGCAGCCTTCCTATTACAGTTTTTATTTCCTTCTCTCACTTCTCTGTTCCTACCCCTCCCCGTCAACTCCCTCTACCTCCCTTTCTCATTCCTTCCTCCTTCCTTGTTCTTTATTCTTCACCCTCTCTTTTCACATTCCCCTTCTCTCTTTCTTAATTTCTTTTCAACACCTTTCTTACTGCTCCTCCTACCCTTCTAACCCCTGCCCCTCCCACTCATCATTTCTCCTCCTCCCATTTCTCATTCTTTCCCTCGCACCTCTTATCCTTTCCCCACTTTCCTTACTCCTCGTTCTTTTCCCGACCCCTTCTCCTCTCTTTCTTCATTCCTTTTTCCGCTCTTCCATCTTGTCTTTCTCATTCCTCCTCATCTCTTTCCGTTCTTCTTCGCTCCTTCTCCTTCCTTTCCTCACTTCTCCTTCTCCCCTTCTTCACCTTTCTTTCCGTTCTTTTTTCTTCCTCCTCGTTTTTCTTATTCCTCCTCCTTCACTCCTTTCTCACTCCTCCCCCTCCCCTACCCTATCAATCCTCCTCTCATTCCTCAACCCTGCTCTCCTTCCTCATTCATCCACCTTTCTTTCCTCTTCTTCCTCCTCCTCTTCAAATTCCCATTTTTCCCTGCCCTCCTTCCCCCTCTCCCTCTCCCCTTTCTCTCCCCTTTCCTCACTTTTTCCTCGTCCCCGTCATCCTCCTACTCTCCTACCCTTTCTTACTCCTCTCTTCCAAATCCCTTACTTCCCCCCCTTTCCCCACTCTTCCTCCTATTCTCATTAATCTTCCTCTCCTTCCCTTCTTCTACATCCGTTCCTTATTCCACCTCCTCTCCTTCCCCCCTCTTCCCTTTTCCTCATACCTCCTCCCTTTCCTCCTTCCTCCTCCCCCCCTCCTTCCTCTTCCCTTCCCACCTTCCATCCCTCCTTCCTTCTCTCTCCTCTCTCCCCCTCCTCCTCCTCTTCCTCCTCCTCCTCCTCCTCCTCCTACTCCATCTCCTCCTCCTCTCCTCCTCCTCCTCCCCCCTCCTCCTCCTCCTCCTCCTCCCCCTCCTCCTCCCTCCTCCCCTCCTCCTCCTCCTCCTCCTCCCCCCCAACACCCCCTTTCCCTCCCTCTTCAGCTCCCAGCCCCTAACGAGATTGCCGAGGTAACAATTACGAAAGTCTGCCTTTCTCGAAAGGCGATAATTCGACGACTAAACTTTCGACGAGGTTCTTTTCCCGACGACACTTGTGAGTGGCGGCCGTGGCGGTTGCTTGCGATTTAGCTAATCATAACATTAACCGAGGCGAGTTATTAAGTTACCAGAGTGCTTGCGCGGAGAAGGTGTTTGAGGAGGACGAAAGCGACGGGGGGAGTCAGATATCCCGAGGTTTTTAGAGTAAAGGCAATAGACGTAAGACCCAAAGCCTGTTGTTAAGCGTGGCATGCGATGGCGTCAGCGATACGTACATCCGAAAGCAATATTTTCGGATACAGATGCGACGATGGGGACTAAAAACCCCTTCGTAAAATAGTCTTGAAAATTAATATGGATGTATCTACTTCAGTGACATAATAAGTCTATAAAATTTTAAAAAAGCTACAGTAATGTTGAAGCCCTGGATCACAAAAAAATTATTGAGATATTAGAATATTGCTAACTCTTCGCTTACAACAGATCTGAATTATTTCACATATATTTCAGCCACAAGAGGCCTTAATCGTAATTGTTGTTGTAGTTATAACAATCTATAATTTCCAAAAAAAACCCACGTGTCCTGATTCGATTCATGAAGACCATCAGAATACTCAATCTTAACTGCAAGCTGACCTGTGTTCCCTGTCAAACTTTTCATCATTCTGCTTTCGTATTCACTAACCCATGAACCATGTTGAAGTTACGAAAACATGTGACGATTTTAAATTCTTTTCAAAGACACAACAAATTTTAAAACCTTTCGGCAATAGTATTGAATTTATCACAAAACAACTTTGTTTACACTCGCATCTAAAATCTAATTGGTCAGATTTTTATGAAAAAGTTGTTAGTTTAAAAAAGAAAGAAATGACATGTTCTAACAGTCAACCGAACATTTAATCTTAATGTACATTTTTATTTTGTTTAGATTTTGGTAAACAAATTTCTATTTTGATAAATCTATATCATAGGAATGAAAATAGCATGATAATTACTATGATAATGATATTATTCATGATGTTATATTTTTTGCCACATCACCATGTATCGCTCTTATTATCATGTAGCTTTTATAACTGATTAACATTCGC
Source organism: Penaeus monodon (assembly GCF_015228065.2). Taxonomy (NCBI): domain Eukaryota; kingdom Metazoa; phylum Arthropoda; class Malacostraca; order Decapoda; family Penaeidae; genus Penaeus; species Penaeus monodon. Next base: position 13,188,463 of record NC_051422.1, read on the forward strand.
TCATCGCTCTTTCATCGTGTATATACTCTATAAGGTTTAATCTTTCCAGGTCTTTACTGAAATTTGGATTTTTGAAGTCTCTATTATGATATGAAATATAACAATAACGAATAATAACATTCATAAATATGATGACATTTACTTTAGCTCCTAACACATGTTATTTTTTGTGTGTGATCAAGACCACATTTCACAGTCTATGATATGCGTCGTATTTAAAAATACGAACAATCCTTTATTTGTAATGTATCCTTCCCCGTTAAAAAAAGCGTTTAGACAGGAGATTATTACCCTCATATCTAACTACTCTCCTTCTCCCCGCTTGTCTGGTCATCAAATAATCTTCGAATATATCTTCCTCCTCTGTTGATTTTTATGACTTTACTTACCTCGTATTATCCTGATCCTTTACTTTTTTAAGTAACAGATTCTCTACATTAGATAATTCCATTTATAGTGAGAAATTCCCTTGTATTAAGATAATTCCGTAAGTAGATTCTTTTCGCTTAACATTATGGATTTCTTTTTAAACAAATCCATTATTTAGAACTCCCCGTACATTAAAAATTCTTTCTGTAGTTCATAATCCCCATTAGTAAGAACTAGAGAAAATAACAGTATGACTAATTTCTCTTTATCAATACTCCTTTCCAAGAAATAATCTGAGTTTATCGCGAGATATAACCCCTCTTCGCTACAATTTCCCTCTCTGCTGCCTATTAAAAGTTTCTTAAAAAATTACTTCAAAATTCTGGCTATTTCTCTCCCACTGCGGGACACGCCCATTTGAACCCATCCGTCCCTAGCACGAGCTTTCCTCCCTGTCCGATTCCTATATATAACAAACTCTTAACCACTTTAAAGTGTTTCCCACCAATTTTCCCCCATTTTTTTTTAAACCCCATTCC
>NC_051422.1:13189470-13191970 GCF_015228065.2 Penaeus monodon
CATTCCTTACTCCTCGTTCTTTTCCCCGACCCCTTCTCTCTCTTCTTCATTCCTTTTTCCGCTCTTCCATCTTGTCTTTCTCATTCCTCCTCATCTCTTTCCGTTCTTCTTCGCTCCTTCTCCTTCCTTTCCTCACTTCTCCTTCTCCCCTTCTTCACCTTTCTTTCCGTTCTTTTTTCTTCCTCCTCGTTTTTCTTATTCCTCCTCCTTCACTCCTTTCTCACTCCTCCCCCTCCCCTACCCTATCAATCCTCCTCTCATTCCTCAACCCTGCTCTCCTTCCTCATTCATCCACCTTTCTTTCCTCTTCTTCCTCCTCCTCTTCAAATTCCCCATCTTTCCTGCCCTCCTTCCCCCTCTCCCTCCTCCCCTTTCTCTCCCCTCTTCCTCACTTCTCCTCGTCCCCGTCATCACTCCTACTCTCCTACCCTTTCTTACTCCTCTCTTCCAAATCCCTTACTTCTCCCATTCCCCACTCTTCCTCCTATTCTCATTAATCTTCCTCTCCTTCCCTTCTTCTACATCCGTTCCTTATTCCACCTCCTCTCCTTCCCCCCTCTTCCCGTTCCTCATACCTCCTCCCTTTCCTCCTTCCTCCTCCCGCCCTCCTTCCTCTTCCCCTTCCACCTTCCATCCCTCCTTCCTTCTCTCCGTCCTCCCTACTCCATCTCCTCCTCCTCCTCCTCCTCCTCCTCCCCCCCAACACCCCCTTTCCCTCCCTCTTCAGCTCCCAGACCCTAACGAGATTGCCGAGGTAACAGAATTACGAAAGTCTGCCATTCTCGAAAGGCGATAATTCGACGACTAAACTTTCGACGAGGTTCTTTTGCCGACGACACTTGTGAGTGGCGGCCGTGGCGGTTGCTTGCGAGTAGCTAATCAATAACATTAACCGAGGCGAGTTATTCAAGTTACCAGAGTGCTTGCGGCGGAGAAAGGTGCTTGAGGAGGACGGAAGCGACGGGGGGAGTCAGATATCCCGAGGTTTTGTTAGAGTAAAGGCAATAGACGTAAGACCCAAGAGCCTGTTGTTAAGCGTGCATGTCGATGGCGTCAGCGATACGTACATCCGAAAGCAATATTTCGGATACAGATGCCGACGATGTGACTGAAACCCCTTCGTAAAATAGTCTTGAAAATTAATAATGGATGTATCTACTTCAGTGACATAATAAGTCTATGAAATTTAAGAAAGCTACAGTAATGTTGAAGTCTGGATCACAAAATAATATTGAAGATATTAGAATATTGCTAACTCTTCGCTTACACAGATCTGAATTATTTCACATATATTTCAGCCACAAGAGGCCTTAATCGTAATTGTTGTTGTAGTTATAACAAGTCTATAATTTCCAAAACAAACACGTGTCCTGATTCGATTCATGAAGACCATCAGAATACTCAATCTTAACTGCAAGCTGACCTGTGTTACCTGTCAAACTTTTTCATCATTCTGCATCGTATTCACTAACCCATGAACCATGTTGAAGTTACGAAAACATGTTGACGATATTATTCTTTTCAAAGACACAACAAAGTTTAAAACCTTTCGGCAATAGTATTGAATTTATCACAAAACAACTTTGTTTACACTCGCATCTAAAATCTAATTGGTCAGATATTTATGAAAAAGTTGTTAGTTTAAAAAAGAAAGAAATGACATGTTGCTAACAGTCTAACCGAACATTTAATCTTAATGTACATTTTTATTTTGTTTAGATTTTGGTAAACAAATTTCTATTTTGATAAATCTATATCAGTAGGAATGAGAATAGCATGATAATTACTATGATAACTGATATTATTCATGATGTTATATTTTTTGCCATCATCACCATGTATCGCTCTTATTATCATGTAGCTTTTATAACTGATTAACATTCGCTCATCGCTCTTTCATCGTGTATATACTCTATAAGGTTTAATCTTGCCAGGTCTTTACTGAAATTTGGATTATGAAGTCTCTATTATGATATGAAATATAACAATAACGAATAATAACATTCATAAATATGATGACATTTACTTTAGCTCCTAACACATGTTATTTTTTGTGTGTGATCAAGACCACATTTCACAGTCTATGATATGCGTCCGTATTTAAAAATACGAACAATCCTTTATTTTGTAATGTATCCTTCCCTGTATAATAGCGTTTAGACAGGAGAGTTATTACCCTCATATCTAACTACTCTCCTTCTCACGCTTGTCTGGTCATCAGAATAATCTTCGAATATATCTTCCTCCTCTGTTAGATTTTTATGACTTTACTTACCTCGTATTTCCATCCTTGATACCTTTACTTTTTTAAGTAACTAGATTCTCTTAACATTAGATAATTCCCATTTATAGTGAGAAATTCCCTTCTGTATTAAGATTAATTTCCTGTTAAAGTAGATATCTTATCGCTTAACATTATGGTATCTTTCTTTTATAAACAAATCCATTATTTAGAACTCCCCTGTACATTAAATACATTCTTTCTGTAGTTTCATAACTC
>NC_051422.1:13201970-13206970 GCF_015228065.2 Penaeus monodon
TGTTTGTATGTGTGTATGTATGTATGTATGTATGTATGTATGTATGTATGTATGTATGTACGTATGTTTGTATGTATGCATGCATGTATCTATCTATCTATCTATCTATCTATCTGTCTATATATCTATCTGTGTATCTATCTATCTATCTATCTATCTATCTATCTATTTATCTATCTATCTATATATATACATATAAATACCTATAGATATATAAATGTATATACATACACACACACGCATATGTAAAGCGCCTTGGAACAATGGACTCGTTGCTTCTCCAGGAAAGGTGTGAGAAGCTTGGGAACCCATCGAGCAGACAACTTTTCCATTTGGAAATCGTCATGAATGACCTTGTTCACAGACCCAACACTAATCTTGACATCTTGGGCTACCTAGCGATCAGTAATACGACGATCTTTCGAAAATGGTCTCCATCTGATGGATGGTATCCTCTCATCAATGACAGAGTGGGGTCGGCCTGGGATAGGAGCCATTTCTACAGATCTCCGACCACCCCTGAAATGGCGATGCCAATGTTTAACAACCTCATATGATGGGGCATCCTCCCATCAAGTTGCTTTCACTTCATGCCAGAATGGCATTCGGCCATTCTGGCATAAATACCTGACCACTGTTCGATACACCTTATTGCATCTACACCGCTGTAACAGAAAACATGTTATGAGGTAAGGACCTATTGAAATGTGTATCATTATGAATGAACATTTTAAAGCCTCTTAGGATAAACAGACGTAGGTCAGGGGGAATCTTTAATGGGCGTTCCTCGTATATATACATACATATGCATATACATATATATGCATATATATATATATATATATATATATATATATATATATATATATATATATATATATATATATATATATATATACACACACACACACACACACACACACACACACACACACACACACACACATATATATATATATATATATATATATATATATATATATATATATATATATATATATATATATATATATATGTATATATATATGTATGTTTTTATATATATACATATACCTATATATACAAATACATGTGTATACATATACATATACACACATACACATACACACACACACACACACACACACACACACACACACACACACATACACACACACACACACACACACACACACACATATATATATATATATATATATATATATATATATATATATATATATATATATATATATATTGTATATATGTATATATATATATATATATATATATATATATATATATATATATATATATATATATATATATATGTGTGTGTGTGTGTGTGTGTATATATATACATACACGTATTTACTACACACACACACACACACACACAACAGATTTATAGATTTTATGCATTGTGGGTTTTTCTAACATAGCATCAACACGGAAGTGTTTTTTACCATTCAATCAATATAATTCAGATAGTGCCCTCCCCCCCCCAAAAAAAAATAATAATAATAATAATAATTTACTACATACACCGAATGGACTAATAAGCTCTAGTTTCAACTTTCTCTTCTGCACTTTTACTTTGGTCTGCTGTTCTACTGCCAATTCTTTCCTTAGCAGTCACCTAATTTGATTGCTGTATCCTCGGGCCAAAAACAAATAAATAGATCTTTTCTATAAACAATGTGCTGGCGATGACCATAGTGTGTTGGCGGGATTCGTCTGAATTACCCAAGTACAACAATTCAATCCCTGTGGCATTTGCATTCACTTAAATATACTTATCTACCAATAAATCTGTGCGGGACGAGAGTCTGGATCTGTCTGAAGGTAATGACAAACCTGCTCATTCCTCTGACTTCCTTCCTCCCTTTAATTATGATATAATACACCCCTGGCCAAGATTAACAGGCCAGTCTCGCCCTTTTAGCTCAAATCGAAATTTTGGTTCTGTTACTTGGTATATCCAGATGGAAACTTGATACGATGAATGAAATATAACCAGAAAATAGTTAAAGTTATTGCTTAGTATTTTGGAGTTTTAACACCAGCTTCAGTGTTTCTATGAATTTCTCTTGAATTGGACATAAAATGCAATTAGGATCATTGGAAGATCCAGGTAGATTAGCGAGGAAAAGGCCTTCTTTACTCTAGCCTCGCTTTGATTGTGGTTCCTGTTACTCCGTTACTTCAATCATTACTTGACCAATTTTTAGCAGTTTTCTACACATTTTCAACTGTTTTACAGAAAATTCATTTTTTGGTGGGTATATGATTTTTCAAGGAAATTCATTTTTAAATGTAACTTGAAGATGTTATAATGCAATCTGATCACCCATTTACCACTGAAAAATAGTAATTGATTACTTAGGCCTAATTGACTTTTATTAGTAATAGAGTATGGCCTCTGTTCCTTGACTGAGTATGGAATACAGGGTGAGAGTTGTTCTCCACAAAGAGGTTACAGCTGCAATAAAATTGCCGAAAGGATAAAAGTGGCAAGATCTTTCTTGCAGAAGTTAGTTAACTAGCACAAGAAACAGGAACAGTGAAAGACACGGAAGGCAGTCATTATATAGACTGTCTTACGAAATAGAAGAAAGACATTATCCAATGAGCTCAAGAAGAATTTTGACATAGACTTGAGTGGTAGGACAGTGAGATGACTTCTGGAGAGTCGTTTGAAGTATTGTAGGGCCAAGAAGAAGCCATATTTGACTGAAAAGGCAAGGAAGAAATGACTTGAATAGGCAATCGCACACAGAGGTTTCAACTGGGAAAAAGTACTTTTCAGTGATGAGAGCAGATTTTGCTTCATGCGTGATATGCCTGTATCAATTAGAAGAAGAAAATTAGAGGAATACCTTCCTGGATGCCTGAATCCCACAGTTAAGCATGGTGGTGTTAGTTTCATGGCTTGGGGCTGTATTACTAGCAAAGGCGTTGGCCGATTGTACAAAATCAAAGGAGGGTATTACATTAATATCTTATATGTGCAGGTCCATATCTAATCCACTACTTTGAGGATAGTGAAGCAGTATTCCAGCAGGGCAAGGCTGCCACACTGCAAAGATTGTTAAGACCTGTGTAGCCAAAAATCAGCTGACTGTTTCGGAATGGAATGATAATAGTCCTGCTATGAACCCAAGCGAACATATCTGAGACTATATTGCAAAGAAAATTGAGTCTGCAGTGTTAAAAAAAAACAATGGTTATCTATGGAAGAGGGTAAATAAAGAGTGAAACAACATTCCTATTAACTATATAACTAAGTTGTAAAAGATAAAAGGAGGCTTTACCAGATATTAACGCATAAAAACTCTAATTGACATCTTTATAACATTCACTGTATGCCTGTGGCTAAAAATTCATCAATGGTTTTAAAAATACGAATTTTCTTAAACAGAGCCATTTTTCTTTGTTTTCGGGAAGGGCGGCCGGTTAATCTTTTCCAGTAGTGTACAAGCAACCCAATTATTCAAATATATCTTAGATAGTTATTTTAATTTATACTGTTAGTGTTGACATTAAAATTTGCAAAATTTATAATTTCTTCAAAAGAGAAAAGAAAAAGAAGTGTCACATACCTCACCAGTGAGGTATGTGACAAAATGTCTCCCAGCTGCAGCAATGCCTACGAGAGGGATTCGTGCACCCACCCCTGATTCATTCCATCTTGGATCAGGGAGAACTCTCCCACATCTGTTTGTGGTGCATGGCATCCCGTATTGCTGGGAGACAAGAGTCATGGAGGTTGAGCGATGCTGAATGCTGCAACACACCTCTGCCCTCTTTTCTGGTTAGACGGGTGGTTTGGTCAAGGCCCAGTCAAGTCAAAAGCTGGTCAAATATGACTAGGGTCAAGTAGGCACTGACCATTCGGCATCGCATAGGTCCTGCAACTCCCATTAGCACTGGATGGTGACAGCGTATGTTCACTCACTACCCCTGGTTGGACTTCCTGGTGGGTGGTGGCTGAACAGTTCTAAATTGTATGCTCTCTACAATTTTACAAAGAAATGACACTTTTCCAAAAGACCTATGCAATCCCCTGCCTAATCCCACTCAAGCATCACCTGTTGGCACTCTGGAACCTTTCCAGGCAAGAATGTGAATTGGAATGCTTTCCTGGCTTCCAGACCTGGAAAGAAGGAGGACAGTCTTCAATCCATCAAGGAAATCTTGCCTGGTAAATATGATTGTACCTCATATAATAAATACCCTGTGGTGAAGACTAATTATGTCGTGTCCATCATGGATCTTGATATTATTGAAGTGCATCGCAAGATAGTAGAGGTGTCAACGGGATCCTCGGATTACTCGAGATGATATCATGATAATCAAAGTTTCATTACCATATGAGAGTGACCATCTGCGTGCGATATGCGATATTCCAGGGGCTGAAGACTTATGTTCTCACAAAACACTCAATCAGTGCAAGGGAATTGTCTTTTCCCAAGTTATTCTCAGGGGAAACTGTTAGAGAAACAAAAGAAGTTCAAGATAGTGGCAGTAAAGCATTTTAAGAAGAAAGTTGGTGTGAAACAATCGACCCCAGCTCCTCTTCTAACTGTTGAAACACTAGTCTTTCCGGAATATATGTATGTATGTATGTATGTATGTATGTATGTATATATATATATGTATATATAAAGAGAGAGATATGTTAATATATAAATATACATATACATATACATATGCATGTGTGTATATATATATATATATATATATATATCTATATATATATATATTATATTATATATATATATATATGATTGTATGTATATATATGCGTGTATATATGTATATATACATATATATATATATATATATATATATATGTATATATATATTGTATATATATATATATATATATATATATATATATATATATATTATATATATATATATTAATATATATATACATATATATATATGTATATATATATATATATATATATATATATATATATATATTATATATATATATGTGGTGTGTGGTGTGT
>NC_051422.1:13211970-13222755 GCF_015228065.2 Penaeus monodon
AGACGGGTGGTTTGGTCAAGGCCCAGTCAAGTCAAAAGATGGCAAATATGACTAGGGGCAAAGTAGGCCAACTGGACCATTCGGCTCGCATAGGTCCTGCAAACTCCATTAGCAATGGATGTGACAGGCGTATGTTCACTCACTACCACTGGTTGGACGTCATGGTGGTGGTGGACTGAACAGTTCTAAATTGTATGCGCCTCTACAATTTTACAAGAAATGACAATTTTCCAAAAGACCTATTGCAATCCCCTGCCTAATTCCCACTCAAGCATCACCTGTTGCACTCTGGAAAACCTTTCCAGCAAGAATGTGAATTGGATTGCTTCCTGGCTCCAGACCTGGAAAAAGAAGGAGGACAGTCTCAATCATCAAGGGAAATCTTGCCTGGTAAATATGGGGATTGACTCAAATAAAAATACCCTGTGGTGAAGACTAATTATGTCGTCGTCCAGCATGGATCTTGATATATGAAGGGCATCGCAAGATAGTAGAGGTGTCAACGGGATCCTCGGATATCGAGATGATATCATGAGAATCAAAGTTCATTACCATATGAGAGTGACCATCTGCGTGCGATATGCGAATTCAAGGTGACTGAAGGATTTGTTCTCACAAAACACTCAATCAGTGCACTTCCATGTCTTTTCCCAAGTATTCTCAGGGGAAACTGTAGAGAAACAAAAGAAGTTCAAGATAGTGCAGTAAAGCATTTAAGAAGAAAAGTTGGTGTGAAACAATCGCCCCAGCTCCTCTTCTAACTGTTGAAACCAACTAGTCTTTCGGAATATATTTATGTATGTCTTGTATGTATGTATGTATGTATATATGATATATGTATATATAAAGAGAGAGATATGTTAAATATAAATATACATAACATATAACATATGCATGTGTGTATATATTTTAATCTATATATATATATAGAGATTGATATATATTATATAGATTATATAAGATATATATATACTAATAATATAGATATATATATATATGATTGTATGATTATATATGCGTGTTATATGTCATATTCATATATACACATACATTATTGTATTATATGTATATAAACTAAAAAATGTGTGTATATATATATATATATATATATAATATTATATGTATATATATACATGTATATGATATAATATATATAATAATATATATATATATATGTAGTATGATGATATATATATATAGACAAGAAAGAGATATAGATATGAGAGATGATATATAATATATATAATCTTATATTAGAGATAGAATATATATGTATATTATATAGGTAAGATATATATTATAGATAGATATATATATATATATATATATATATATATATATAGATATATATATATATTATATATATATGTGTGTGTGTGTGTGTGTGTGTGTGTGTGTGTGTGTGTGTGTGTGTGTGTGTGTGTGTGGTATGTGTGTGTATGGAGATATGTATAATAATGTATATTTGTATATATGTTGATATATATATATATGATATATTTTTCAAAAAATTAATTTAAAAATTTTAAAAAAATATATATATAATATATATATATAGATATATATATATATATTTACATCTATTAATGTAATATACATATATATCTCTATATATATAGATATATATATCAATATATATATATTATATATATATTGTTATATACATTAATATATGTAAATATATTATATATATATATATATATATAATATATATATATATATATATATCATATATATATAGATATATATAAAACATATATAACAAATATACCTTATATATACATAATCCATACAAAACATACACACACACACACACACACACACACCACACACACACACACACAAACACACACACACACACAATATGATATATATATATTATATATACATATATATATATGCTATATATATAATATATATATATATACTATATATATATATATATATAATATATATATATATATATATATAATACATATATATATAACACATATATATATATATATATTAATATACATATATACACCGGCATATATATACATTACAATCATCTATATCTATATATATATATATATATATATATATATATAATATATATTATATATATATATATATATAATACTATATATTAACACATGCATATGTATATGTTATATGTATAGTTATATATTAACATATCTCTCTCTTCATATATACATATTATACATACATACATACATACATACATACATACATACATATATTCGGAAAGACTAGTGTTTAACAGTTAGAAAGAGGAGCTGGGGTCGATGTTTCAACACCAACTTTATTCTTAAATGACTTCTGCCACTATCTTGCAACCTTCTTTTGTTTCTCTACAGTTTCCCTGAGAATAATTGGGAAAAGACAATTCCATGCACTGATTGAGTGTTTTGTGAGAACATAAGTCTTCAGCCCCTGGAATACGCATATCGCACGCAGATGGTCACTCTCATATGGTAAGAAACTTGATTATTATGATATCATCTCGAGTAATCGAGGATCCGTGGACACCTCTATATCTTGCGATGCACTTAATTAATAGCAAGATCCATGATGGACACGACATAATTAGTCTTCACCACAGGGTAGTTACTATATGAGGTACAATCCATATTTTACTACCAGGCAAGATTTCCTGATGGATTGAAAGACGTCCTCCTCTTTCCAGAGCTGAAGCAGGAAAGAATCCAATCCCACAGCTCTTGCCTGGAAAGGTTCCAGAGTGCAACAGGTGATGCTGAGTGGGATTCAGGCAGGGGATTGCACATTAGGTCTTTTGAAAAATGTTGTCATTTCTTTGTTAAAATTGTAAGAGCATACAATTTAGAACTGTTCAGCCACCCAACCACAGGAAGTCCAAACAGGGGTAGTGAAGTGAACATACGCTGTCACCATCCAGTGCTAATGGGGAGTTGCAGGACCTATGCGATGCCGAATGGTTCAGTGCCTACTTGACCCTAGTCTATTTGACAAGCTTTCGACTTGACTGGGCCTTGACCAAACCACCCTTCTAACCAGAAAAGAGGGCACGAGGTGTGTTGCAGAATTCGCATCGCTTAAACCTCCATGACTCTGTCGCCCAGCAATACGGGATGCCAGCACCCACAAACAGAGGTGGGAGAGTTCCTCCCTGATTCCAAGATGGGAATGAATCAGGGGTGTGGTGCCACGAATTCCTCTCTTAGGCAATTGCTGCAGCTGGGAGAATTTTGTCACATACCCACTGGTGAGGTATTGACACTTCTTTTTCTTATCTCTTGAAGAATTATAATTTTGCAAATTTAATGTCAACACAAACCAGTATAAATTTAAACTAACTATCAAGATATATTTGATAATGGGCTGCTTGTACAACTACTGGAAAAGATGTAAACGGCCCGCCTTCCCGAAAACAAAGAAAAGGGCGCGGTTAAGAAAATTCGTATTTAAAAACCATTGATGAATTTTTAGCCACAGGCATACATGAATGTTATAAAGATGTCAATTTCAGAGCTTAGCGTTAATATCGTGGTATAAACCCCTTTTATCTTTTACAACTTAGTTATTATAGTAATAGGAATGTTGTTTCACTTCTTTATTTACCCCTTCCATAGATAACAATTGTTTTTTTTTAACACTGCAGACTCAATTTCTTTGCCAATATAGTCTCAGAATGTTCGCTTGGGTTCATAGCAGGAATATATCATTCCATCCGAAACAGTCAGCTGATTTTGCTACACAGGTCTTAACAAGTCTTTGCAGGTGGCAGCCTTGCCATACTGGAATACTGCTCATATCCGCAAGGTAGGGATTAGATATGGAACTGCACATATAAGATATTAATGTTAATAACCTCCCTTTGATTTTGTACATCGGCCACCGCCTTTGCCTAGTAATACAGCCCCAAGCCATGAAACTAAACCACCATGCTTTCTTAACTGTGGGATTCAGGCATACAGGAAGGTATTCCTCTAATTTTCTTCTTCTAATTGTCAGGCATATCACGCATGAAGCAAAATTGTCTCATCACTGAAAAGTACTTTTTCCAAGTTTGAAAACCTCTGTGTGCCGATTGCCTATTCAAGCATTTTTCCTTGCCTTTTCAAGTCAAATATGGCTTCTTCTTGGCCCTTACAATACTTCAAACGACTCTCCAGAAGTCATTCCACTGTCCTACCACTCAAGTCTATGTCAAAATTTCTTCTTGAGCTAATTGGATAATGTCTCTTCTTCTATTCGTAAGACAGTCTAATATAATGAACTGCCTTCCGTGTCTTTCACGGTTACTGTTTCTTGTGCTAGTTAACTAACTTCTGCAGAAAGATCTTGCCACTTTATCCTTTCGCAAGTTTATTGCAGCTGTAACCTCTTTGTGGAGAACAACTCCAACCATGTATTCCATACTCAGTCAAGGAACAGAGGCCATACTCTATTTACTAATAAAAGTCAAATAGGACTACGTAATCAATTTACTATTTTTCAGTGGTAAATGGGTGATCAAGATTGCATTATAACATCTTCAAGTTACATTTAAAAATGAATTTCCTGAAACATCATTACCACCAAAAAAAATGAATTTCTGTAAAACAGTTGAAAATGTGTAGAAAACTGCTAAAAATTGGGTCAAGTTAATGATTGAAGTAAGGGAGTAAACAGGAACCACAATAAAGCGAGGCTAGAGTAAAGAAGGCCTTTATCCTCGCAATGCTACCTGGATCTTCCAATGATCCTAATTGCATTTTATGTCAAATTCAAGAGAAATTCAAGAAACACTGAAGTGGGGTTAAAACTCCAAAATACTAAGCAATAACTTTAACTATTTTCTGTTATAATTTCATTATCGTATCAGTTTCCATCTGGAGATACCAAGTAACAGAATGAAAATTTCGATTTGAGCTAAAAGGGCGAGACTGGCATGTTAATTCTTGGCCAAGGGGTGTATTATATCATAATTCAAGGAGGAAGGAAGTCAGAGGAATGAGCAGGTTTCATTACCTCAGACAGATCCAGACTCTCGTCCCGCACAGATTTATTGGTAGAGAAGATATTTAAGTGAATGCAAATGCAACAGGATTGAATTGTTGTAACTTGGGTATTCAGAACGAATTCCCGCCAACACACTATGGTCATCGCCAGCACATTGTTTATAGAAAAGAATCTATTTATTTGTTTGGACGAGGATACAGCCAATCAAATTAGGTGACTGCTAAGGAAAGAATTTGCCGTAGACAGCAAGACCAAAGTAAACAGTGCAGAAGAGAAAGTTGAAACTAGAGTGATTAGTCCACTTCGGTGGAGTAGTAAATTATTCTTATATTATTATTTTTTTTGGGGGGGGGAGGGCACTATCTGAATTATATTGATGAATGGTAAAAAACACTTCCGTGTTGATGCTATGTTAGAAAAAACCACAATGCATAAAATCTATAAATCTGTTGTGTGTGAGTGTGTGTGTGTGTAGGAAATTACGGTATGTATATATATACACACACACACACCACACACATATATATATAATATATCTATATATATATATTATATATATATAATATATATATATATAGTATACTTATATACTATATATATATATATATGAGTTATATATATATATATTTTGATATATAGATATATATATATATCTGTTGCTGTGTGTGTGTGTGTGTGTGTGTGTAGTGTATGTGTGATGTGTGTGTTGTTGTGTGATGTGTGTGGTGTGGTGTGTGTCTGTGTATGTGTGTATTTTTTATGGGGGTATTATGTATACACGTATTTGTATATATAGGTATATGTCATATATAAAAAAAAATACATATATATATACATATATAATATATATATATATATATATATATATTATATATAATATATATATATATATATATACAATGTGTTGTGTGTGTGTGTGTGTGGTGTTATGTGTGTTGTGTGTGTGTGTGTGTCTGTTATGCATGTAGTATATAGATATTAAATAGATATGTATATGTATATATAATATATGTATATATGTTTAATGTATATAGTATATGTGTGTGTGTGTGTGCGGGTGTGTGTGTGTGTGTGGTCGTGTGTGCTGTGTATATATATATATATATATATATATATAATATATATATAAATATATCTATATATATAGAATATATATAATACGCATAATATGTATATGCATATGTATGTATATATACGAGGGGAAAAACGCCCATTAAAGATTCCCCCTGACCTACGTACTGTTTATTCTAAGAGCTTTAAAATGTTCATTCATAATGATACACATTTCAATAGGTTCCTTACCTCATAACATGTTTTCTGTACAGCCCGGTGTAGCTTGCAATAAGTGTATCGAACAGTTGGTCAGATTTATGCCAGAATGGCCGAATGCCATTCTGGCATGAGTGAAAGCACTTGATGGGAGGATGACCCCATCATATGAGGTTGTAAGCATTGGCATCGCCATTTCAAGGGGTGGTCGGAGATCTGTAGAAAATGGCTGCCTATCCCAGGCGACCCCACTCTGTCATTGATGAAGAGGATACCACCATCAGATGGAGGACCATTTTCGAAGACGGTCGATACCGATCGCTAGGTAGCCAAAGATGTCAAGATTAGTGTTGGGTACTCTGTGGAACAGGTAATTCATGACGATTTCCAAATTGGAAAAGTTGTTTGCTCGATGGGTTCCAGGTTCTCACACCTTCATGGAGAAAGCAACGGAGTCCATGTTCCAGGCGGCTTTACATATGCGTGGTGGTATGTATATACATTATATATCTATAGGTATCTATATGTAATATATATAATAGATAGGATAAATAGATAGATAGATAGATAGATAGATATATAGATACACAGATAGATATATAGATAGATAAGATAGATAGAGATAGATAGATCACATGCTGCCATACATACAAACATACGTACATACATAATAATACATACATTACATAAATAACATACATACATACACACATACAAACATACATACATAATTACATAACATACCATACATACATTAATACATACACCCCAAATTTTAAAAAAAAACCAAATTTTTCTGTTTAGTATACATACATACAGACAGACAGACAGACAGACACATCTATCCATAATATATATATACATATATATATATATATATATATATATATAGATATATATATATAATATATATACTAATATATATTACATATATATATATCACTGTTGAAATATGGACGGTTGATTGAAATTCAAGGTGAGGTGAGGTGAATGTATATGAAAAGCGGGGGAATTTAAATTTACTTCAAGCTGGTCTAACCAAACCATGACAAAAAGCAGTTACCAAAAAAATGAAAGGTGATTCCATCCACCAATGTTTACATGTGCTGCGGTCTACATAAAGCTATAGTATGGAGGAAACACATTTAAATAATCTACAATAAATTCAAGGTAATGTACTCGTTCTTCAATTCCCGGTAAAGCCAGCGGGTCTGGTAATGACTCATACATCAGATGACGAGGACTTGAGGAAGAGGCTTGTGGTGCCTTGGCGGCTTCCAGGGTGAGAAGGAGAGGGCGAGATATGGTGGAGGAGGAAGGGAGGGAGGGAGACGTACTTGTCCAGACACACACATCTCTCTCACATGACAAACACTCACTCACATGCACACACACACACACACACACACACACACACAACACACACAAACACCCCCCCCACCACCCACACCACACACACACACACACACACAAAAAACACACACAAACACACGCATACACACACACACACACACACAATCACACACACACACACACACACACACACACCACACACACACACACACACACACACACACACACACACACACACGTAAATATATAGATAGATGTAGATTGAATAGATAGAAAGTTACGTATGTATGTGCGTATGCATGCGCATGTATGTGTGTATGGTTGTATATGATGATAGATCAGATAGACAGAGAAATAGAAGGATAGAATAAAAAGATAGGACAGACAGAAAGAGGACAGCAGAGACAAACAGAATACAAAGACAACGGGTTAGACTAACATTAAAGACTGACAAAATGTAGGTAACTAGATATAAATTCTGCATTTAGTAAACATATAGTATTATTCCACCTTTGTATTAACCGCAATCTCATAAAAGCCATTTCATCCTCTGGGTCATTCCTCAACCTTAAGAAACCAGGAAGCTAATGGAATGTCTTAAGATCTAATAGCAGACGCAGGAGAGTTTACCGTGGCTTGCGATGATAGTGCCTGTAAGTAGTCTAGGTTGCAGAAACTTCTATGAAAGAACCTTCCGTCCATTTCTGTAATGAGGACGAAAAATTAAATGTATTACGTCTGTGGGTAATTATTTTCTTCTGAAAGGCGCTTCGTTTCGGTAAGTTAAGTATCTTGAGTGTGTGTGTGGGGGGGGGTGGGGGGTTTTTTGTCGAATTCGATTCCTTTTTCGACCGTTATATCCCATCGATTCTGTACAACCTGTTTAAAGGGTGTTCAGAGTGGATGATACTCGCTATGTTTTCACGAGTGGAATTTCTGTAGCCTATGCACGGTAAACAGCAAATTTGTCTAAACTCAGAGGATTAAATTTACTTGGTGTGTTTATCTTTCTTCGTTTCTATTGTTTCTTTTGTAAGATGTCGATAGGGAAAACCTTAGTTTTATTCATGTCGACAAGAAAGAGAGTGGAAGGAATGCCAATAAAATCTAAAAAAATCGATAAGGAAATTAGTAAAAAACAGGAATATATATGTGACAACTAACTACAACAACAACAGTAAAAAAAAAATACAGATCTTTTTCTGCTTTTTCTTTTCCAGCAAAATTTGACATAGTTCGTTCATAATATCTTGTATAAGCCAAGGATATCAAGAAAGCTGTTTCACAAGAAGCAAATATGCGCTGAGAACGTAGCAACACATGCGAGTAGATCAAATAAGTCAACAGCTTGAGAACAAGGAGTGTAACCAATGGTAAGACGAAGATCCTTCTATGTGCAGACAATATAAACAGTTTATCATCTCCGCAAACATCCACGGCTGTATTGCTTCCCGTCGGCCTTTCGTTAATGAAAGTTTCGCAAAGGGAGTCGTTTTTATAATCTGTTTTTTTTTCCCAGTATATAATATATTTTTTTATATTTGTCTATCATGGTTAATTACTTTATTTTCTCTACTTCTTATTCGGATTTTCATTTTTGTTCGATGCTTATCTTTATCCCTTTGGTGCGGTGTAAAGCTGAAGGCTAATACAACATTCATTATCTTATCACGACTCTGTCATCTATTCACTATGCGCCTCTCTTGCTCCCTTTCTCCTTCTTTCCCATTCTCCCTTCCTTCTGTCCTTGTTGCCGCGTACTTCTCTCCTCTCCCTTCATTCATCCCATCCAATCCTCCATCTTCTTTCTATTTTCCTTCACTTTTCCAAGAGTATGTAAATGCCTCTTATTAACAAGCCCTTTCCAAGGATTGATTGAGTGTTTTTTTCTTTCTCTTCCCTAACCCTGGTCCTAGGAAAAGAAGGGCGAAAGAAATTACATGTGAGCGCTTGGTATATTTGTTGTGTGTAGATATTTTATAAAAATATAAGTAGTAATGGAACATATATGTATATATGCGCTTCTATTATATTGTAACATATATAAATAAAATAAATAAATAAATAAATAAATAAATATATATATATATATATATAATAGATATATAATATCTATATATAATATATATAATAGTAAAGAATATTAATAGATATATATACTATATATAAAATTTATTAACGATAGATACATATAATATCTACAATATATATATAAAATACATATATATAATATATATATATTTATATATATTATATATATAATATATATACTAATAATTTTTTATACGAAATACATATATAATATATATATATAATATATATAATTTAATAATTTTAATATATATATAAATAATTTTACATATTTATTTATCGTATATATATTTTATATATATTATTATATATTATATAATAAAATATATATATATAACATATATATTATATACTTATAAATATATAAATATATTAATATATATATATAATATATATAAAATATAATAATATATATATTATTATATATTTATACATAAAATTTTTATTTATTTATTTATTTATATCATTTTTAACAGCCATTTATTCCACTGTAGGCCCTAAGCCTCTCTCGGGTTCACAATTGAGAGGTTTTGACGTACGTGATTGGATGCCCTTCCTAATCAACCACAGTTCGGCAGGCTGACTCTTGTGCCACAGCGGTGACTTCCCCCTACGACACCTGCGTTTTGATTTCCAAGGCGATATGCCCGTTTTCTTGCCGTGAGATCGGCTCGCGGCCAGCAGTCAAAATTTAAGCATTTTTACGACTGCCGCGAGGGGGAATTGAACTCGGGACCATGAAGGTTGGAGTCCAGTGCTCTAACCACTGGACCATCGCGTCAGTCATATATCTTATATTTGCCCTATTTATCTATCTATCTGTTTTATCTATCCTCTATCTATTGTGTATAAATTATGTATATAAAAAAATAATAATACATACATATAAAATGTGTATTACACATATAAATAACAATATATGTACACATAAAAATAGATATGTATATACATATATACATTATACATAAAAACTATATAACATATACATATATTATATATATTATTATATTTTTATATATTATAAAATATATAGAATTATATATATCAAATAGTACAATATGATGGCTATGGTCTATACATATATAA
>NC_051422.1:13230355-13232855 GCF_015228065.2 Penaeus monodon
CTGCAGGTGTGCCGGCTTGACGCAGTCGATTCACCCTCTGGGCGATGAATGGTGATTTGTCTTATCACCTCTACTGATGACTGGGAAGGGGCCCTCATATGGAGGGCAGAGAGGGGGTCTCGGGTATTTGCACATGAAGACGTGAGGACAGTCCGGATGGTATGTAGATATCCTGCTGCCGAGAGGGTCTTGTGAGTCGGCTGTGTACGTGAGCCATTCACTCGCAGAGTGGCTTGCAGAGGGTTCCTGCTTTGTCGGTGCTGCCTTTCACCTGTAAGTCTGCAGGGAGATTGAGCGTGGTTACCGTAGACCATCTCTGCGGTGGTGCAATGTAGGTCTTCTTTGAAGGACGTCTGGATGTTGAGAAGGGCAAGGGGAAGCTGGTTGACCACTTTTGTTGGCGTAGGAGGATGTCAGGGAAAGCATTATGTCCAGCGGGAATGTAATGCCGGAATGGGCGAGGATGTGCTGGAAATGGCGAAGGATTAATGGGAGCATTAACAAGTGTTGTACACCTCTTTCTTAGTTCTTTGATTAAGGTGACCTTCATGATAAAAAAAATTACTTGCGATCTTTATACTAATAAATCTTTACTTGAATGATTTATTATGCGCTTGACTCAATATCAATTTGATTCCTGGGTAGTTGCTGCTTCCGAACTGCCGTTTCCCGAAGAATACAGAAAACGGCTGTTAATTCCTTCAACTTTTCCTTTAGCAACCAAAGCAAGATTTAGGAATTTCTATGCACAGAATGAAGATATGGATGTATATACAAATTTTCACGGACAGAGATTCAGAAAAAAATAATACAAATCAGATTCACCATATATTCTATGCTAAAGTTATGAAAACCTGACTTAGCATTATACTATAACCGACTCTCATGAATATCCCCCCTCCCTCAAACATAGAGTCTCATCTTGTTATTGCCCGTATATGTCGATGGAAACACTCGTCCTTCTCCCCGGGTACGATCTCAAGTTCTTGAATTTATCAAAGTAAGCATCAAAGTTATGGACTTTGAAGAATCTACCACAGTTCCGACCCACTGCTCCTTCCCTCCTTGAAGATTACCGTGCACAGCAGAATCTTCATCACTTTGACAACTGAAAATGCTGCGTAACGATAGGAACCGTTTCTTCTGATCTACAACTTTGTACGGCTTAGACATCAAGTCGTTGAGGTCTTTCTTTTGCGTTAGGATTGGTCGGGATTCTCCCCTTAGCTGCTCCTCCCAAATGGTAATCTTCATCCAGGAGACTTTCCTTCCCTCTGACTTCATATTCGTTTTCCAGCGGAGTAGGTGAAGTGGATTCTTGTCTGTTCTACTGTTTTGGAGAACCTGTTATGTTGAAGTAGGAACTGCTTCAATGCCCAGTAGGTTCTGGTCAGATTCTTAGGTCCGCAATCATAGAAAAGAATATTATATCACTTATGTCCAATTTGCAGTTTCTCGCCACAAAAATATAAATGTGTACATGTGTGATCTTTTGATGTCATTCGAGAAACATTTTGTGATGCACAGCACTTCGGCAGTTTAGGACCCATATGTTATTAAATATATTTATATTACTCTGAGTTTCTAAAAAAATCGGCTAAGTTCTGGAAATTCATGTAAGTTCAACGTAAGCTACTAAGGACTAATGTTATGCAAAATAAGTGATTTTAAAAATTTTATCATCAAGGTACTCGGAAAGATAGGCAGCACCCTTTCATTCACTTTTTCCCTAGGATGTTAATGGTTGTTTATGGTATAGACAATCCGTTATAACAAGTAAATTAGTAAATGTTTTGTTTTACTTCCAGAAGTTATAACAAAATCGGCTAAATTCAACAAATGGATATTTATCTATATATATATATATCTGGAATCTCACGACAAACCCTCAAACTCTATGATATTTTATGAAAGTGTTCTCACAGTATATTTTCTTTGGAAATTGTTCAGTGGTAAAAATGGCAGGAAAATAAAGAAACCCTATTAATATTTGCAATAAAGATAGTAACAGGGACGGGGTTCAGCATGAAAAGTTGCCAACTAGAATTTTCAACGATATAGAGTAGATACCTTGGGTATAATAACAGTGAAGATATAACGCGTGCAAGCAAGGAACAAAAGAAAAAGAAAAGAAAAGAAAAGAAAAAAAAAAAAAAAAAAAAAAAAAAAAAAAAAAAAAAAAAAAAAAATATATATATATATATATATATATATATATATATATATATATATATATATATATATATATATGTATATATATAATCAGTAAAAATAGATTAGTGATTCTACTTTATTCTATCCGATATGCAACTGGATCGCTGTTTGAAAAGAAAGTTTGGAGAATTGCACACTGATGAATTTTTGGCCTCCCACTCTCTGAACAAGAATTTGCATATCCTACTTCAAATCAATACGAATTTCCATCTCGAATGTTAAAAAAAAAAAAAAACAACAACATGCTCAGCCAAACCTAAAAGTTATCTTATAGGCCTATGTGGGA
>NC_051422.1:13255355-13257855 GCF_015228065.2 Penaeus monodon
TATATATATATATATATATATATATATATATATATATATATATATATATATATATATATATATATATATATATATATATATATATATATATATATTTAAACTACACACACACAACACACACACACACACACACACACACACACACACACACACACACACACATATACACACATATATGTGTGTGATGTATGTGTGTGTGGTGTGTGTGTGTTGTTGTGTGTGTTGTGTGTGTGTGTGTTGTGTGTGTGTGTGTGTGTGTGTAATAATATATAAATAATCATAATATACTATACTATAATATATATCATATATATATATACTGTACACATATATCACATATATATAGTTATTATATATTTTTTATTATGTTGTAGTATGTATGTATTTATTGTATATTGTATTGTTTGTATTTATATATATATATATATATATATATATATATATATATATATATATATATATATATATATATATATATATATAATATATATATATACTACACAGCATATATATATATATATATATATATATTATATATATATATATATAACATATATATATAATTATATAATATAGTGTGTGTGTGTGTGTGTGTGCGCGTGTGTAGTTGTGTGGTGTGTGTTTTGTGTTGTATGTTGTGGTGTGTGTGTGTGTTGTTGTATGTATATATATATATATATATATATATATATATATATATATATATATATATATATATATATATATATATATATGTATGTGGGAGAGGAGAGAGAGAGGATGATGGAGGGAGGGAGAGAGAGAGGGGAGAGAGAGGAGAGAGGAGGATGAGAGGAGAGTAGAAGAAATAGAAAAGAAACAGATGCAGAATAGGCTGTAATAAATATTTATATACTGGTAAATATCTTTATTTATAGGTTATAAAACAAAACCACAGAAAAAAAAAAAGCGACGAACCTTGACGAGTAAAACGGATTGGGAAATACGTTATCCTTCTGCGATTTTTAAAAATTATTTTCGTCAGAGATTTTGTATTTGTATTTGTTTGTTTATCTGGTTGTTTATTTGTTTGTTTGTTTGTTTGTTTGCGTATTTGTGTGTGTTTATGTGTGTGTGTGTGTGTGTGTGTGTGTGTGTGTGTGTGTGTGTGTGTGTGTGTGTGTGTGTGTGTGTGTGTGTGTGTGTGTGTGTGTGTGTGTGTGTGCGTGCGTGCGTGTGTATTAACGGATTGCACAGTAAGACGTTTTACTCTAAGGTATGCCTATTAACTTAGCTAAGGCATATGTACAAGGATTCTTTATTCAAACGAATGTGGAGCTGATCTAATATACGGGTACCTTTGAAATAAATAAATATATACAACACTAGAGTCAGTAACGTTATTGCCACTGTACACAAAATGAAACGCATTCTGTCGGTGAGAATATGTCAGTATCTAACGAAACTGTCTATGAATACTGAAATTTAATTCTCCTTGGTGTAGCATTTCAAAATAAGTGCATTCCCTCGAGACTGTGGGAGTTTTCGAAACTGGGCGGAATGAAAATCAAGGAAAAGTGTGAACATCAAAGAAACGGTAACTAGGACATCATTTTTATCCCAGACTTTACCGTGAATTCATCTCAATATCTAACACACTTCATGCTGAGTAGCTATTGTATTGGAGTGAAAACCGAGACATATCTAGGTATTTGCATATATACTGACTAGCGTGCATTATTGATATTATTATTGTGATTATTAATATTATTATTATCTTTATTCTGTTATCATTATTGTTGTTATTATTAATAGTAGTGTCGTTATCATTGTTAACATTTGTATTATCATTGTATATATTATTATTGTTGTTCATTATTTTGGTTATCAGTAATGCTTTTGATATTTCTACCACTATAACTGGTACCATAATCATTATTATCACTATCATTGTTGCAGTTAGTGCCATCGTCTTAGCTTAACCATCGTATTTCTAGAGTTGCCATGTTTATAATTATTGCTTTACTTTTTATCATCATTATAAAAGATAATATTATTGTTATCATCATCGTCATCATCATTATCATTGTCACTGTCATTATCATTGTTGTTGTCATTGTCACCGAAATTGTCATTATCACTGCCATTGTCACAGTCACTGTCACTGTCATTATCGCTGTCACTGTCACTGTCACTTTCACTGTTATTACCACTGTCATTGTCATTGACATTGGTATTATCATTATTACTATTATCATTATCATTATGATGATCACAAATCTTCACAAACAGTACCAATGCCTTTATCATCACCATTATCAAATAAGTATAAAGAGAGAGATCGATGATGAAAACGACTTACGAAACGCAGGAGGTATAATTCTGAAGGATCATCTTCATGTCCACTAAACGTTGCGAGAAGGTGTTAATGCGTTTTGAGCTTTTATTATAAAAAATTCCTTTAGGTCGCCTCCTTTTCCTCATAAGAATCTCTAACTTTTCAGATACGTTGCAAAAGTGTGATGAGCTCAAAGGAGGGAAT
>NC_051422.1:13262855-13270355 GCF_015228065.2 Penaeus monodon
TTTTTTTCTTCTTTTCTTTTCTTCTTCTTTTTCTTTTCTTTTTTTAATCCTATTATTAATCCGTTTAAATTAAAATAGATGTTTCAATCACCCGATTCCGGCCTCCAAGAGTGACATTATATTTAGTTTAGATGATCGGTTTAGCAATCGGCGCACATCCGGGGATTTTAGTGTTTGTGTATGAATGGGAAACATGTGGTCTGTCTTCACTTTGTTATTGTTTGTGTGCGTGCGTGTGCGTGCGTGTGTGTGGAAAGGGGTGGACGGAGGTATTTGTTTGGGTGTTCAGATATCTATACGTGTGCGTATCTATAATTGAGCATAAAAATGACAAACAAATCGTTTATATGTTTGGATAAAATATACTGACGTATCTATTGGTCTGCCATTCTATTTATCTATGCAATGTTTGTCCATTCATCGTTTTCCAAAATAGTAAATTATATAAAAGAATTCCAATGAAAAAAAGGTAATCAAACAAATAATAACAACAACAACAACGACAACAACAATAATAATAATAATAATAATAATAATAATAATCATAATAATAATAATAATAATAATAATAATAATAATAATAATAATAATAATAATAATAATAATAATAATAATAATAATAATAATAATAATAATAACAACAACAACAATAATAATAATCATCATAATAATAGAAATAATAAAATAAAACTGGATTAGCAATAATACCAATGATAATGTCTAGTATTATTTTCTTCGCGGTGTAATACAAAAATAAGGAATGGCAAAATGAACGAGAAATTATTCCAATAACACGCCCAAATAAGACGTTTTATTGTCTACTTTCTCTTAAAAGCATTCCATCTTGCATGCTTCAGGAACCAAAATCACGTTAATATTATTTTTTCAATAGAAATACCTGCATGCGTGTTATTCCGCTAAAGTATCGATCTACCTCGTCTCTTCGGGGGAGAGAAAAAAAATGTTTTGATATGAATACTTCAACAACAATGCGATCTTTTAGTGCAAAGACGCGTATACAGACACGGTTATTCGCTCTCATACTGTATCAGTCAATATGCTTATCTATCTTCATATTTCAACAAAAATGTGGTCGTTAGATATAAGCACATTCCTGTACATTCGCCCTCTCCCTCATTTACTCTCTGTCTGTCTGTCTCGTTCTTGAGGTATATCTGTTCATTTCCAAGTGATCGACTGACTTATTTTCCTTTTTTGTTTTGCTTTGGAATCATCCATGTGGACAAATAATCGCAGATTGCTACACTCAGGTCTTCAATCAAGATGGTACATTTAGGGCTAGCAGCTAACATGATACTCATCACATTTGTCACTCTCCACCTAACATCATCATCTTTCATCGTTTCCCATTTTCTTGCGTGTGTAGTATTATTTTTTTCTTTCAAGTGTATTTATAACTTTTCTTGTCCGTCTGCCCGACACCATCTTTCTCGTCGATACTTTCCTTCTTGCTGTCTCCTTCTTACTCTCTCTCTTTCTCTCCCTCCGTCTTCCTTTCTGTTTGGATGTCTGTGTCACACACATACATACGCACATAGTCATCTCTCATTCAGTTCCTCATCACCTCGGTGCTTCCTCGCCTCCCTTTTGCCCCGGCGTCTCTCAATCCGATGCAATCCCACCAGAGAAGGTGTTGACGGCAGCTTTTCTTCGTCCCCAAAGTTTTTTTTTCGTATAAAACCTACATCTAAACTTTTTTCTTCTATGGGGCTGATGCTCTCTCTCGCTAGTCCATCCTCTTCTGCTGTTCCAATCCTTTCCCCCTCAATGGCTCTTTTCCTTTAAAGTATAACGAACAAAGTCGTTAGCTTCGTTAATGGTTATGCCGATGGTTTGGCCGTTTGGGAGAGTATTGTGTTTATTTGCTCCCTGGGGGTAGACTGTGTGGACATACACGTGCCTTTGTTTTGTTTCTGTTATTTTATTATATTTTATATTATTGTATTACTTTTATTCTTTTTATATATATTATTTTTTTCATTCCAACGATATATATATATATATATATATATATATATATATATATATATATATATATATATATATATATATATATATATATATATACTGTATATATATATACATATATACAGTGTTATATATATATATATATATATATATATATATATATATATATATATATATATATATATTATATATATATATATATTGCTACGCCAGTGGGTCTTTGTCTCTGTGCGAAACATGTGTTAACATGAAAAGGATGACCTGGGCATGTGTTAACATGAAGGGACCTGGGCAAACATGACGCAACTGGCTGTGAGCGGAGGAGCGGAGGAACAAGCCAGGAGACACGGTTGGGTGCTGCTCCTGTGAAGACCTCGTGTGTGCCCTTGTGACCTGATAAACTTGGTGTTGCTCTGTTATAAGATGTATCGTGCAGTGTGACATGCTGGTGTCCCCCCTGTATTGTGCTTATAGAAAAGTGTCCGGGTAAATAACCTGTGTAAATAAAGGAAAGACTGTCATTTTGTGTTTATTTCGTGCCCTGCCTTGCCACTTGGCGTTTCCCCTCGTGGTGTTCTGGGACGCTGTGGTGCTCGGTGCCTCTTGGAGCTGTTCAGTGTTCACGACCCTGTGGATAGCACGCCGTCTGCCTAGCCTGCCTTGTGTTGGTGGCAGAGAGACGAGGCGGCCGGCGTAACAATATATATATATATATATATATATATATATATATATATATATATATTATATATATATATATATTTTTATATATATATATATATATATATATATATATATATATATATATATATATATATATATATATATTTTTTTTTTTTTTTTTTTTTTTTTTTTTTTTTATGACGAAATGCTTGGCGCCATAATGACATTAATCAGTTGACTGTTTCTTTATACCGGGATGGCTGACCAATGATCCATCCCCAGGGTAGCAGTTGTTTAGGTAATCATTGTTGATGGTTCTCAACTCACCATCATATCAATAATAGATTTACTCAATGCCGTATTTAGGTTTGCCTTACCTAATATATGGAAATCCGTGTGTGTGTGTGTGTGTGTGTGTGTGTGTGTGTGTGTGTATAAATATATATATATATATATATATATATATATATATATATATATATATATATATATATATATATATATTTTACATATATACATACATATATATATGTCCAGGGTTTGTGTAGTTTTCCTTAACTGGTGTATGCCATTCCATTCCCTTTTTTCAGCGGTTTCGTGTGTGTGTGTGTGTGTGTGTGTGTGTGTGTGTGTTTGTGTGTGTGTGTGTGTGTGTGTGTGTGTGTGTGTGTGTGTGTGTGTGTGTGTGTGTGTGTGCGTTCCTTGGTTCCATTCCCGCGACCAAAGCAAGGTCGATAACCTATTCAGCACGACCTTCACTTGACTCTAAGCTCCGTGCCCATACACACTTTTTGTAAGTACTGCCAATGCATTGGCATATACAACACTTCTGTTTTTACCTCCTGAAAATGATAATTTGGTTATAATTTCTTATGCAATATAATTATGGTAATGGTGATGTCTCTAAACATTTACAGTCTCCACTTTTTATGAAGGTGAAATCTGTACTTAACGCCAAAGCACCTTTCCAAGACGGCTGACAAGGGTCTGTGTTCAGGCTCACCATCTCACCAGCAAACCAGTTGTCTCAGAAGACGACTTGAACCAGCCCAATTTCCCGCGGATGCAGATTTATTGCTATTTGTTTACCTTGTATAGACTATTAATAAATTGGTAAAATGTACTCTGAGAATATAATTATCCTTGAGAAATACCCATTCATCTAAGGATCATACTGAACTGATAAAAAGAGGAAAAACATGAATAAGAAAAACCTCAACAAATTGGCGCAGTGAGTAGGATGATCCCATGAGTGGTATTTGCTCCAGGTCGCTACTACGCGCATACTTCTACTTACTCCAATGTTTCCTAGGATTCATTCATGTTTTGTTGTTCCTAATAGATTGTAATACGGTGCTTGGAAGAGTGGACGGCCGTGCTGAATGGTGAGAGGAAACCAAGTGGAGAATAAAGTAATACTGAAGGTAATGTAATGGACTGAGTGTGGTGATGGTTGTGTGATGAGTGTATGCGTTTATGATTTCGTTCCTGCATACCAGTCAAACGTGCGGTGTTCAGTTTAGTATCGACCCCCACATGCCTCCCTCGCCGTAGCGATACGATTGCCTGTCTCAGAAGAGTTGTCGTGATGTGGGTTATCACATGGCTTGGGATAATAGTCTTTGGTTGTTACCGTAACTTCTTTGTATGGATAAAACTATATACCACGTGCCTGTAGTAGCTAGACTGCGTGCACGTTGTCGTGATTGTACTCGTAATGGGACATAATTTAACCATTACCATTTATGATTATTTTTTTGTGCAGACTTTACACTGTGCGCTAAACTTAGAATATCGCTCATATCGATATGCACTGCTGGCAGGTTTATGATATTTATTTTACCTCGAACTGTCGATCT
This sequence comes from Penaeus monodon, assembly GCF_015228065.2. NCBI lineage: Eukaryota > Metazoa > Arthropoda > Malacostraca > Decapoda > Penaeidae > Penaeus > Penaeus monodon. The sequence continues at coordinate 13,267,367 of NC_051422.1, forward strand.
ACAGGGATGGAAGATGAATAATTACCACGTTTACCTGGATGTTCACCTGAGGGGCAAAGCTATGATGACTAACAGCAGTTTACATGAGGAAGTTTTGTGCAATTATTTCCTTATTAAGGAAGCATTGTTGGAAACGTATTGTCTAGATGCGAATTTATATTGAAAGAAATTTTGGGAGAATAAAGGAGGCGACAACGTATATGCAGCTGATAAGTCGGATGGAACAGTATTTAAAGTAAAGAATTGGATAGTGTAAAGTGAAGTGGAAGAGGATTTTGACAATTTGTGTGACTTCTTAATCCAAGATCAGTCACTACTAAGTATCCAACTGATTTACGAGTTTTCTTAAAGGAGAGGTTATTTGACAGTACTTTAAAATGGCACAAGCTGCCGACAGATTTCGGTCTGCTCATCGGCGACCGAAAACTTTCAGACGTTTTCAGGGCAAGGAAGAGGTCCGAGTCAAAATCTAACGTAGTTTGTCACAACTTATGGGTCATATTCGCCTCAACTGCCCTGAACTAAAGTGTAATTTGAAGATGAAATCTAGCAGAGTGAGTTTCGTTTTCGAAACCGATCTCACACCGCAGAATAGTACGTATTACCAGAAGAGCGGTTTTATTTAATAAGTCTGTGAACGCTCTCCTTGACTCTGGCTGCTCAACCATCGTTGTTCAAGATTCGCTTGTTACTTCTCACGTTAAGAGGAGATTACCTCGGCGTAGGTAGTCATTTCCCATGATCAGGTTCCACGTAAGGTGCAATTTTTTCAGCGGGTGGGTCAGCGCCGTCGCCGCTCCTATAAAGTTTACCGATATGTTGATAGGATTAATGCCGGGGGTGAAGCGACCGATGCTGAACGTCTCTTTGACGCCTATGGACAATAACAATTATAATAATCTTAATAAAGATATGTCTGAGGAGATAGTGATGAAAGTTCAGACAAGGAAGGATAAAAGACAAACCAATTTTGCTTCGTTGGTTTTATTTCAGATTCCTCTAGATGATATTTCAAAGAATTATTTGATTTCAGAGCAAAGTAACTGCCCAGTACTTAAAGACATTAGAAGTAAATTGAATAATGGAAGCACAGTAACCGGGAAAAAAAGAAGTGTAAAGTATGAGAAAAAAGAAGACTTTCAGAGTTTACACTAAAAGTACATATGAATACCTCGTCATACTGAGGGAGATTCTGTCGGATCATGGGACACAGTTTAAATGAGATTTAATGTCAGAGATTCATCGCTCGCTCTCGGTAAAGGCTATTTTCGCGAGCCCCTACTATGCATGTTGTAAAGAGAGAGTGGAACGATTCCACGCAATCCTTAAATCCATGTTAAAGAAGCTTTGCGTCGAACAACCTCATGACTGGGACCGGTACATCCCATCGGTACTATTAGCATATTGCGAAATTCTCAACAACGTGCTAAAATTCTCCCTGTTTGAATTACTTTACGGTCGCAAAGTTCGCGACCCCTGACCGTTTTGCATGAACTGTGGATGAATGAAAAGTTTGACCGTTATGTTAAATGTGTGTATCAGTCAGCAAAACTTGCCTCTACACATGTTAATACAAATATTAAGCTGTAAAAGGCGTATTTTGACCGCAGTGCTAAAGCGCGGACGCTTACAGAAAGCGACGAAATTCTTGTCTTGCTTCCCTCCACCAATAGCTAGCTAACGATGCAGTGGAAAGGCCCTTACAAAGCGTCAAGCTTCACGATGAGGGTGAAGCCAATGAGGTCATATTTATGAGATGTGAGTGCCCAGTGAGATAGTAGGTAGAGCTAGATACATAATTATTGTATAATTTTCTCTATACTGTTATAATTACCGGAAGAAAAACAAAAATTCCCCTCTTTTATTTATGATATCCAAGAGTTCCTTTCCGTTAACAGCCGTCATAATACTCTTCAGAAAAAGTTTATTTAATGTTTGGATTCAACAAGATAAATGGAAGTGGAGCTACGTGGCTGTATGTAACTTGGCATTACTACTTGAGCCTCGGAGGCGACTTCACCTGTGACATTTGCATTTAACCTCTTTAATACGCAAGTTTTTTTTTAATTGCCGCGGCGGGGATTTGAACTCGGAACCATAGGGGTCGGAGTACTGTGTTCTAACCACTAGGCCACTGTGTCATTATGTGTGTGTGTGTGTGTGTGTGTGTGTGTGTGTGTGTGTGTCTGTGTGTGTGTGTGTGTGTGTGTGTGTGTGTGTGTGTGTGTGTGTGTGTGTGTGTGTGTGTGTGCGTGCGCGCGCGCGCGTGTGTCTGCGTGTGTCTGTGTGTGTTTGTGTTTCTTTTTTTTCACATTATTTCCTCTTCATTTTCTTTCTTAATAAAGTGTGTGTGTGCCCATGCGTGCGCGGACGCATTTGTTTGCACTTGCACGGCTGGTATGTGCATTTATGTGAATTTATGTACATACATATACTGTATATATTGGCTATGATAAAAGGCAAAAAGGCGGGACTTAGCTCGGAAATTGCCAACTTGGATTTTCGTCACGGCGAAGTTGGGTAGTTTAGGAAGGGCATCCAGGCAGGCAAGGGAGCTACTGCCAAATAACCTGTATAAGATAAATTAAGGCAGGCCTATATAGTTCAACAGCGGAATGAATGGTTACTGAATAAGGTATTTATAAATATATATGTATGTGTATATGTATATATATAGAATAGATGAGATAGATAGACAGCAAGATAGATGAGATAGATAGATAGGCAGATAGATAGGCATTTAATTAAGAAGTCATATAAATAAATAAATAAATAAAAAAATATATATATATATATATATATATATATATATATATATATATATATATATATATATATATATATATATATACAACACACACACACACACACACACACACACACACACACACACACACACATATATATATACATATATATATATATATATATATATATATATATATATATATAGAGATATATAATAACATAACATAAATATATATATATA
>NC_051422.1:13312855-13315355 GCF_015228065.2 Penaeus monodon
TTATCATTATTATTATTATTATTATTATTATTATTATTATTATTATTATTATTATTATTATTATTATCATTATCATTATCATTATCATTATCATTATCATTATCATTATTTTTATTATTATTATTATTATTATTATTATTATTATTATTGTTATTTCTACTACTACTACTACTACTATTATCATTATCATTATCAGTAGCGGCAGCAGCAGTATTATAGTAATAAAAACAACAATAATGATAATGATAATAATGATAATTATAATAATAAGTATCATTATCACAATAGAATAATAACAATGATAATTATTATTATTACTATTACCATTATTATTATTTCACATTATTTTTTCATCAGTATTATAAGATGACAATAATGATAATTATTATTATTACTATTACCATTATTATTATTATTAACATTATTATTTTCATTAGTATTATAAGATAATAACAATAACAACAATAGTAATAATAATAATAATAATAATAATAATAATAATAATAATAATAATAATAATAATAATAATAATAATAATAATAATAATAATAATAATAATAATAATAATAATAATAATAATAGCAATAATAAGATTTACAATAATAACTATAACAATTACAGAAATAATGATATGATGATAATAATGATCAAAATGATTACAATAATGACAATTACTATTTGTATAATTGTTTTTTTTTCATTATTATTATTATTATTATTATTATTATTATTGTTGTTGTTGTTGTTAATGTTGTTGTTGTTTTTGTTATTGTTGTTGTTGTTATTATTATTATTATTATTATTATTATTACTATTATTATTATTAATATTATCATTATCATTATTATTATTATCATTATTATTATCATCATTATTACATTAATTTGATAATTATCATTATCTATATTACTATGATCATATCAACCACATCAGTGATAAAAAGTATAAAAGTATAAAAGTATAAAAGAAATTATAGAAACAAATTAAGAAAACAGCCAGAAATTGTTTTCTTTTGCAAATCCTTTCTACACGTTGTTGTTGCTGCAGTTGTTGCTTTTGTTGCTCTTGTTGCTGTTGCTCTTGTTGTTATTGTTGTTGTAGTTGTTGTTATTGTTCCAGCTTCACGAGGTTTTAGCATGTCTTGTGCGAGGGACGAAAACGTGTAGTGAGAAAAATACTGTAAACACTCACTACACTCACACTGACACACGGAGATTATTTTTCTCTCTCTCTCTCTTTTTTTTCTCTTTCTTTCTTTTTTCTTTTGCCTGTATTATCGCCAGCAAAAAGAAAAACTCATGTATAAAAGTAACAACAATCGGAGTAGAAATTGAGGTTTGAAGAAGTACAACTAATGAATTACCGTCATAGTTACGTTCTTTTTTTCGCTTTTATTGTTTTTAAAGGACTATTGTTAAAACTGATGATCACTCTATAAGAGTTATTCCCAGCGTGATGACCATCCTATGAGCATACGTTGGATCCACAGGATGTCAAGCTGAAAAAGAGATAAAAATCGTATCACAATTACGAAAAAAAGAAAAGAAAAAAAAAAAATATATATATATATATACATATATATACATATATATATTGTAAGGGGAGTGACGACAATAATATCAATAATAAAAGTAATGATAACATTAATGTGAAAACGATAATAATAATCATAATAATGATGATAAACAGAATAAAGATAATAATAGGAATAATATTTATGATAATAAATATAGTAATGATAACAATGATGATGATGATAAAAACGACAATAATGATAACAATGAAAGTGGTAAAAATTATAGTAAAAAATGATGATGAGGATAACAGTGATGATAGTAATGATAAGATTAATAATAACAATGATAATAATATTGTTAATGATAATAATAATGATGATAAAATAACAACAATGACAATAACAGCAGTAACAATAGTACTGTCAACAGAAACAATAGTAATGATACTTCTACTACTTCTAATAATAATAATAATAATAATAATAATAATAATAACGATAATAATAAAAATAAAATAATAATAGTAATGATAATAATAATAATAATAATGATTATTATTATTATTATCATAATCATAATAGCAATAATGATAATAGTAATAATAATAGTTATTATTACTATTATTATTATTATCATTATAATAATAATAATAAAAATAATATTACAACAACAATAATAATAACAATAATGATATCAATAGCAGTAATAATCATCATCATTACTACTATCATTATTGCTATTATTACTCTTGCTATCATTATCACTGTTATCACCCTTATCATTATTATTACAATTGTTATTATTGTTATTATTGTTAGTGATTGTTATTATTATTATTACTATTACTATAATAATAATAATAATAATAATAATTATTATTATTATTATTATTATTATTATCATTATTATTATTATCTATTTGTCTTATTATTATTATTATTATTATTATTATTATTATTATTATTGTTATTATTCCCAAAAGG
>NC_051422.1:13327855-13330355 GCF_015228065.2 Penaeus monodon
CAAAGGCTTCTGCAGCCTTCTTTGGTCCGACTCGGCGTAGAGGTTGGACTTCTCCAGCTCCTTGGTCGAGGGGAAGTCGTCGACGGACGCGTCTCTCAGCATCCACGACTTGTCCGAGTGCGTGGGCAACGGCGAGGGCTCGTCGATGTCGTTGGTGGGGACGATGTGGTAGTCGGCGAGTTTTGGGTGAGATTCGCTCGAGTTGCTGGCGTGGCCTTGAGAAGACTGTGGCGTCTCCGTCTTGTTCTCCGTTTCTGGGCCTCTTCGTCGCCCGCGCTGTCGCCTGCGGAAGAGGAGAACGACGAGGAGGAACAGGATGAACACCATCACGGCGACGACGCTCAGAAGTCCTCCGGTCACGAAGACTCGGTCCATCGTCACCAGCCGGACTTCAGCGATCTCGTTGGACACCTGCAGTGTGAGATTGGTTTCGACGACACCCGCTTTGTTCTCGGCTACGCAGCGGTATGTTCCTTGGTCCCGAGGGGCGGCGCCAGCGATGGTGAGATTCGAAAAGCGAGTTGCATGGTTCGGCGACACGAGTTCTAGCACCCGGTAGCGCTGAGAGTCACTCCCGTTCTGGAGCGGACGGTTGCCGAGCAGCCAGGTCACGGCGGCATCAATGTCTGTTTCGACGCGGCAGGCGAGGGACACGTTCTCCCCGTGGGCAGCCAGCACCCGGGGGGCGACGGCAGTGACCTTCGGAACGCACACGAATTCGTCGAGGGTGAGAGTCTGCCAGTGATGGTCCTGCAGGCGCTTCGGCCTCAGACACGAGGGCGGCTCTGAGAAGGCAACGTTCCGCTCGACCATCCACTCCCGCAGAGGCCGGAGAGAACAATCGCAGTGCCACGGATTGCCGTCCAAATGCAGCTCGTGGATTGCAACTAAAGGCAAGACGACGCTGGCATGCAACGTGGTGAATTTATTACCAGACAGCTTCAGTACTTCTAGACGAGTAAGGCCACGGAAAGCACGTTCATTAGCACTGGCGATGAGGTTGAAAGAGAGGTCCAGACGGACGAGGTCTGGTGTTGGAGTAAAAGCCGCATCTAAGAGAGTCTCTAAATTATTGTAGGCGAGTCTCAAATCCCTTAGTCCAGGCACATCCTTGAGGGCCTCGGAAGGAACGGCGCGCAGGAGGTTGTGGCTCAGATCAAGCTCCACCAAGTTGGCCAGCTTGTTGAACGCCCCGCTGTCCATGTGCTTCAGGTTGCAGAAGTTGAGCCACACCTTCTGCAGGTTGACGAGGCCGGTGTCGACGAAGGCATCTCGCGGCAGGATCTGCAGGTTGTTCTGCTTGAGGTCGAGCACCTGCGTCGAGGGATCCAGGCCGCGCGGGATGTCGATGAACTCTGCGTCGGGGCAGGACACCGTCTCCTTTCCGTCTCGCCACTTGCACTGGCACGGCTTCGGACACTCGCCGCCCGTCCCGCACACTACCCACGCCCACACACACGCCCATAGCCAGGCCCAGCGTAGAGATCTTCGGATCATGGGTGCTCCCAAGTGCGTCCTTGAGTTCATTTTGTCTCTAAATAAACGAATGTTAAAACGCCATTGCACACTGACGCCACAAACACTGTCAATTTAATAATCCAATTAGCTCTCTCCCGCGATGTCATATGATCTAATACCAATCACATTATTACACTAAAGCCCGATATCTACGTTGTATAATCGGAACACCAATCACTATAAAAAAAAATCTTCAAAACTCTTCGAAGCCCGTTTTCATGTCCTCCTTCTTGGCAATCGTCGATATAGGGGAACAGGAAAAAGGGGGAAAAGGAAGCTGGAGATGAAACCGGCGACCTAGAATGCCTTTAATAAACGTTAAAATGTTCTATCTGCCTTGGAACCGTGAACAAGACCTGGAACACTGCCGACGAAGAGAGAAAAAACAGGATCTTAACGTTCCACAAATTTCACAAGCCTATGAATTTCTTCGACCTGTCCGCCATTCCATCTCCTCCAGACGCTTGGTCATTGATTGGCTCCTTGGAATCCCAGCGTCACTCAGCGGGAACTGAAAGTAAAGAAAATGAAGGATATTAATCCACGGCTGAAGAATACTGAAAGAACTGGAACTAGTTTATCGATTTTGTCATTAAACTTTGAGAAGAATGCTGTTAACTAAATGTCCTAAAAAATTGTTCTCTAACTTTAACATGTTTTCATAAAACAAATGTGGGTTCACATGTGTGTGTGTTTGTCTTTGTATATGGATGTCTTTATAAGTAGATATTTACACACATACACACACACACACACACACACACACACACACACACACACACACACACACACACACACACACACACACATATATATATATATATATATATATATATATATATATATATATATATATATATATATATATATATATATATATATATATGGATATATAGATAGGTAGTCAGATAGATAAACAGATAAATAGATAAATAGACAGAGAGAGAGAGAGAGAGAGAGAGAGAGATGGATAGACAGACAG
>NC_051422.1:13380355-13382855 GCF_015228065.2 Penaeus monodon
ATGTACCTTCTCCTCTTCCCGTCTCCACTTGCCTCCCTCATCTGTTTCCCTCTCCCCTTCTTCCTCTTCACCCTGGGTCCTCTTCCCCTCTCCCCTCTGTAGTGGAAGCTCTGCTAAGGCGCCTTCATTCCTCCTCCCCACACCATTAGACGCCCCAAGTATGCCATATGTAAAAGCAACCCATTTGTTGGTTCTGTCTCATGGAAAATTATATTTGGATGGGTATAATTCACAATTTTATAATTCGTGTTCCTTGCTTTAGTCTTCCGCGCTTGCTCTCTTTCTTCTTCTTTATTTACCTCTTTTTCTCTTACTCTCTCTCTTTTCCTTTATATTACTCCTTTTTTCTCTCTCCTTGTGTCTTCTCTCTCTGTTCTTTTCCCCGTCTCTCCAGTTCTCCTCTCTTCACGCCCTCCTCTCCCTGTCATTTCCAACCTTTATCCCTCTCCCTTCCCTATATTCTCCCTCTTTCTTTCCTACTCTCACTCTTTCTCACCCCTCTCCTTTTCCTACTCACCCTTTTTCTACTCCCCACCCTTCTCCTTCTCCTATTCTCTCCCTGTTTTCACGCCCCACCCACTCCCTTTCCTACCCTCTCTCTGCTTTAACTTTCTTCCCTCTCTCTTTCCTACCCTCTTTCTGCTTTTACTTCCTCCCCTCTCCCTTTCCTACTCTTACCCTTTCTCCACTCCCCACGCCTCTCCCTTTCCTACTCTTGCCCTTTCTCCACTCCCCACCCTTCTCCCTCCCCTACTCTCTCCTTGTTTCCACTCCCCACTCCTCTCCCTTTCCTGTTTCAACTCCCCATCCCTCTTCTTTTCCTACTCTCTCCCTGCATTTACTCCTCCTCCCTCTCCTTCTCTTACCCTCTCCCTGCTTTAACTTCCTCCCCTCACCCTTTCCTACTCTCACCTTGCTTCAGCTTCCTCCCCTCTCCCTTCCCTACCCTCTCCTTGCTTCAGCTTCCTCCCCTCTCCCCATGGCCACCCTCAAGGCGAGCTGCGGGGAGCAAAGGCCAGCTGTGTTCGCTCTCTCTCCCCGGGCTGTGGAGTGCTCGCTCCTCTCGTCTGCCTTCCTGTAAACACTCATTGTCCAGCCTCAAGCATCCTCTGTGTTGACGTTATTCTGGATTCGTGTTGACTTGTTTTTCTTTTTTTGTTATTATTCATTCATTTTTTATTTATTTCGGGTTAATTTTGCGCGTGCGTGGGTGAGTATTGTGTGTGTTATGTACATGAGTATGCGCATGTGTTAATATGTGAGTTTGGGAATATGGGTAGAGAGAGAGAGAAGACGAGAGAGGGAGAGACGGAGACAGAGAGAGAGAGAGAGAGAGAGAGAGAGAGAGAGAGAGAGAGAGAGAGAAAAGGAAAGAGAAAGAAAGAGAGAGAGAGAGAAGGAGAGAAAGAGAGAGAGAGAGAGAGAGAGATGAGACACACACACACAACTAAATATAGACAGTAGCAGATCTGTTCAATGTTACATAGAAGTTTCACATCCATGGCTGTGCGTGAATCAGTATGCATAAGCGTGAGAGCCTGCGTGGGTGGAAGTGGCTACGTTCGCACGTATCTTCCGGATGGTCTTTCTGATATCTTGTGCGTAGACGGGAAAAAATGTTGCCAGTAGATGGAAACGGTGAGGAGGGTGTAGAGAGAGAGAGAGAGAGAGAGAGAGAGAGAGAGAGAGAGAGAGAGAGAGAGAGAGAGAGAGAGAGAGAGAGAGAGAGAGAGAGAGAGCGAGAGAGAGAGAGAGAGAGGATAAAAAAAAATCCCAGATACAAATCTCCCTTCATGGGGACTTCGCATCATACGAAAACAACAAACATGGTCCTTCGTCGTATCCGAACGCCATATGTAGAAAGTCGCAGAAGTTTTGTAAACGAATCGGACTCAGTTTGTCACGGGGGAGTGGAGAGGGAGTGGAGAGGAAGTGGAGGAATGTGGGGGACTGCAGAGAACTCATGAACTTGAAAGAGTAATGAGAGAATGAAGTTTCCATTTCTGACCTCGCGAACAAAGTCAGAAACTTAGGCGGTTTTGCCGAATGGATTATGGGACCTGCGAACTTGTCTGAAAATTGGTTATAGTTGTCAAAAAAGTTGCCAGCGGGCATACTTTATGCTTGCTGAGACGCGGGCGACTTGAGGCGAAAGAAAGAGAAGATGAAAAAGTCAAGGAAAACGCGATATTAACAGCGGCTTGCGGGAAAAAATTAAGAGACATCGTCGAATTGTTTAATATCCTGCTTTAATAACGAAAGAACTTATACTTTTCACTATGATTTGATTCTATCTTTTTGCGTGCCGTTTTAACTCCTCCCCTTGAAAGCAAGAGATCAAATTTAATCCCAAATCTACATTCCTTTTTTTCTGACTTCCAATGAAACGTAACACACGATATGGATCTGAATTTGAAATGGGCAGAATTTCGTCATCAAACAATACAATCGCTTTGTTCAAAATCCTCTTCTCTCTGTGAACCTCCGTCGCGAATTCCCT
>NC_051422.1:13491947-13499447 GCF_015228065.2 Penaeus monodon
GAATACAGAAATAGTCGTGGGAAACGTATCCTTATACAAATGGAACCACTTTCTGAAACTGTGCAAGGAATACACGCTTTATAAGAGAAGCTAAAGGGAGAGAGAGAGTTCGAAGCGTTCCGAACCAGACTGGGAACTGGGTGAAGCATGGGCTCGCGAACTTCGAAACAAATACAACCACTTCATCCCAGCAGCAAATGAAAACGCAGTCAGTTTACATGTAGGTGGATTCGTAGCAACAAATTTGCGTAGCGTGTGTATCAGAGGCCGTTAATCTAAAACAGAATAGCGTGAGTTAAAAGGAGGATGAAATGTGTGTGATTTTAGTCAAGCGTTGGGAAAGCGGAGTGGGATATGATGCCTTTTATCGGTATGTTATGGCTGTCACTATAAATATCTGAAAGTGAAATGGGGACGTGGTGATTCGAATATAGTGCATTAATGGAAAAAATAAGAAATATGTAAACAGTTAATTAATGTCAACGCGTTGGGAGGTAGCAATTAGAGATGTAGAGTTTAGCTGAGAGGGCACAGACAAAAATAAGATTAAATAACGGAAGCACACTTTGGCGAGATGAAAGACTAAAAAAAAGAAAAAAAAAGTAATAATAAATATATAAATCTTGCCAGATATTTGTAGATGATTATATCGAGTAAATATATATATCGTAATAAAAAAAAATGCAAATAAATAAAAAGAGCAGCATCTGTCGGGTCATAACCAACATTTATATAAATGTAAATATGATTGTGCTATTTTCACTTTTTTTTCGTTCACTCTGTCCCGTTTTCTCTCCCACTTTATGAATGGATTTCTCGGTTGATAAATATATATGTAAATTTCCCGCTGTCGATTTCCATTCGTATTTATATTCCCTCGACCATCTGAATTTTGTTAAAAAATGAGGAGGAAAAAAGGAAATGGGGGGGGGGGGGATAGTGTAGGCCTATATCTGAAAAATAGGAATAAAAAAAAAACAGGAAAAATCACCACCAACAGTGACCATCATCACTACCTGTCACCACGCACGCTCTCACCACTCGCTCACCACCAGCTCACCACCCAAGCTCCTCGCCCACCACTACCAGGCTCTACGATGTTTTAATAACGGGTTTTATGACGCAATGCTCCGTGCGCTTGACTCACGGTTTCTCAGTCCCCGCCCTCTTTCTCGCCTCTCTTAGCCCCCTTGTTTTCTTCTTATCCCTTTTCCTTCTCTATTCCCCTATCCTTTCCCCTTCCTCTTCCTTCTTCCTTCTTCACTATTCCTCATCCTTTCACCTTCCTCTTCCTTTCTCCTAGAGTTCATTGTCCTCCCTTTCGCCTTCCGCTTTTTCCTCCACCCTCGTACTAGCATTCACACCCCTCCTATCCCCAGTCCTACACCTCCTCCTCCTTCTCCCACACCTCCCCCTCCTTCTCCCACGCTTCCCCTATCCTACTCACCCCCTCCCCTTCTCCCACACCTCCCCCATCCTACTCACCACCCGTCTCCTTCTCCCACACCTCTCCCTCCTTCTCCCGCCCCTTCGCCCTACACATAAACCGTCTAAGTATCCCATTCTGCCTTGATAACGAGTCGACGCCTTCAAAGTTCAACCATGAAAAATGTAAATCAATGCATTGTCATCCATCTCCTCTCTCCACCTTATCCTTCTTATTTTTTTTTTTTTTTTTTTTTCCTCTTCCTTCTCCTGCGTCTTTTTTCATTCTCTCTCTCTCTCTCTCTCTCTCTCTCTCTCTCTCTCTCTCTCTCTCTTCCTTCCTCCTTTCTCCCCTATCCTTATCCTCCTATCCCCTCCCTCATCCCACCCCTCCGTGTCTCCCCTGCCTAGCATTACAGAGAATATGAGCGAATCATATCTACGAAAAGTGATTTATTATAACATTATCTGAGATGATTATCTGGTAATCCGTTTTTTGGTTTTCCTCGTAAAATCATAAATAATGATAATGCCCGTTTATAGCATTTTCTGGCGGAAATCGCCGTGAGCATTGAAATTTCAGTGCCGGAAGTATTTTTATCATTACTACTACTGCTACTGCTTCTACTACTACTAACTACTACTACTACTACTACTTCCACTATTACTACTACTACTAATTACTACTACTACTACTACTACTAACTATTACTACTACTACTAACTACTACTACTACTAACTACTACTTCTGCTACTACTAACTACTACTACTACTACTAACTACTACTACTACTACTAACTACTGATGTTATTATTATTGTTTTTATTACAATTATTGTTATTATTATTAGTAGTAGTATTACTATCATCATATTGTTATTCGTTTCATTATTATTACTTATTAACATTACCATTATCACCATTTACATATCTGTCTATCTAAATATATACTCTCTTCCTTTTTCCTTTTGATTAAGAAACGTAAAGGAAGTATTCTTAACACCATATTCATTACCTATTTCTTTTATCACGTTGACTTCACTTTCCACACTAACACAAACGGGATCTTGATAAATGATATTCACCGCAATACAACAATATTCCACCTCTTTCCCGGTTCACACAAGGAGGAGATGAACGAGTGACCGCATCCTCTCGGGAGATGATCTGCATTTGTTCTTCTTCCCGGGTGAAAGTTGCAATTGCTTGATACGTGATTTGACAGCGAGAGAGAAGTGGGGTTTCCGGTGAGGCGACGCAGGAAAAGAGGTGGAAGTAAGCTGATTTTTCAATTTATTTTTTGGTATTGTTTTTTTGTTATTGTTATTGCTATTGTTGTTGTTGTTATTATTATTTTTATTGTTGTTGTTATTATTATCATTATTATTATTGTTGTTGTTGTTGTTATTATTATTGTTATTATTATTATCATTATTGTTGTTGATGTTGTTATGTTGTTATCAGCATCATCATTATCATCATCATTATTATCATTATCATTACAATTACCATTAACATGATAATTTTGATTATAGTTTATATGCATCTGTTTGAGATTTTGTGCTGCATCTGTTTAATCGGTTATCTCTGTCTATTATTCTTTTCTTTCTCTCGTTTTCCTTAGCCCATTTGATTTCGTTCGGTCTCACTCCCTCTCCTTCTCTCTCTCTCTCTCTCTCTCTCTCTCTCTCTCTCTCTCTCTCTCTCTCTCTCTCTCTCTCTCTCTCTCTCTCTCTCTCTCTTCCTTCCTCTTTCTCTTCCTCTTCCTGCCTTCCTCCTTCCCTCCCTCTCCCCGTCCTGATCTCTCTCCTTCTTTCTCTCCCTCTCCCTCTTCCTCCACCTCTTCCTCCTTCCTTCCCTCCCTTTCTCTCTCCTACCCTCCCTCTCCTTATCTCTCTCCCTTTCCCTCCTCGCGCGAGTGGGCGGAGGAGAGAGGGAGAGGACAGGAGTGAGCAAGGGGGATTGGGCGTGGGTGAGAGAGGAACGAGAAGGAGACGGACCAGCGTGGGCGTCATGCATGGGAAAAGGACGGTAGTGGGCGTGGGTGAGAGAGGGACGGAAGCGTTCGTGGGGGGTGGAGGTGGGGGGGGGAGAGCGCCGGAAGTGCTCGTGGGGGAAGCCCACAGTGCCGGAAGTGGGCGCCTGGGATAGGAGAAAGACCAGAGTGGGCGTCAGGGGCGGGGAAGAGCCGGGAGGGGGCGGTGGGCGTGGGAGTTCGGGGACAAAACGCCCATGCACCGAAAATCCAATAAAGGCAACAATACAATTCTAGTTTAACGAGGAACCGGGCCTTGTGGAGGACACTGACGGAGAACTGCTTTAAGAAATGCAAATGTGTCTTTGTCGCTCGTGGACAAAGATTGATGGTTCCGTTGTTATTCTTTCACTTTCTTCTCCTGTCCTTATCTCTATTTTCTTCTTCTTCTTCTCTCTCTCTCTCTCTCTCTCTCTCTCTCTCTCTCTCTCTCTCTCTCTCTCTCTCTCTCTCTCTCTCTCTCTCTCTCTCTCTCTCTCTCTCTCTCTCTGCATTCTTTCACTTTCTTTTATTCTTCTCCCTCTCTCTCTGTATTATCTCTCTTTTTTTTCTTCTCCCTATCTCTCTCTGCATTCTTTTCTTTTTTTATTCTCCCTCTCTCTCTGTATTCTCTTTCTTTCTTTATTCTTCTTCCTATCTCCCTGCATTTTTCTCTCTTTCTTTTCTTCTCCTTCCTCTTTCTGTCTATTTTCTCCTCCGATTTCTATTTTTACCTCTCTTTTTTCTCTATTTTTTCCTCCCCGATCTCGTTTGTTTGTTTTTTTCCTCCTTACTTTTCTTTCTACGTGTCTTCTTCATCCTCTTCCCCCTCTGTTTTGTTCATCTCTCTTTCTCTCAATTTTATTCTTCCTATTCTTCTTGTTTTTCTTTTTCTCATTCTCTCTATCCATATTTTTTTGTTCTCTCACTTTCTCTCTCTATTTTATTCTTCTTTCTCGCTATCTCTGTCTATTGTTTATTCTTTTTGTTTCTCTTTTCACTCTGTTCATTCTTCAGTTTTCTTCCAATTTTATTTTTGTTTGTCTTCTTCTCCTCGCTCTTTCCCTCAATTTATTTCCTTCTCCTTCTGTTTCTCTCTTTGTTTTCTTTTTTTCTCTTTCCTTGCATATCTCTCTTTCCTTTTTCTTTTTTTTCGTCTGCTCTCCTCTCCATCTCTATATTCTCACTCTTTCTGCTTTTTCTCTTTCTCTCCTTTCCCTCACTTTTATCCTTTTTCCCTCTTTACATTTTCATTTACTCTCCGATTGTCTCTCATCTTTTATCACTCAACTGCATCCTCTTCCTCTCTTCCCTTCTGCTTTTACTTTTCTTCCATCGCGAGTTCTTGTGTTTTATCTGTGGTTCCCTTTTCATTTGTATTTTCTTTTGACATTTCTCCATTTCTTCCCTTATTCATACTGAGGCTGACAAGACGATAAAGCAAGTAATAATAATCACAAATATGATAATTATAGTGACAATAGTTATGATAATAATATGAAAGATAAAAACAGCAAAACAACAATAATAATAGGAATAATACAGCTGATAACAACAACAAGGACAATAATGGAAATGATAGTGAGAGGAAAGGAATTCTCGCGGAATGTTCGTTGGCAGCAAGACAGCATTTTATAGGCACCGAGGGAGCAGAATGGCTTTGGATTTTAAAGAACAGCGAAAATAATAATCAGTTATACATTTTCATTGTTCTTTCTCTTAATACTCGCCTTCTCCAATGAGTATGATATATACTAGGGGTTTCATTAATGATCATACAATATCCATCGTCATATTGTTATTACTATCATCCTCATCCTCATTTATATGTATGTATGTACGTATATATATATATATATATATATATATATATATATATATATATATATATATATATATATATATATATATATGTGTGTGTGTGTGTGTGTGTGTGTGCATATGCATATGTATGTAGGTAGGTAGGTATATACAAAAAACAAAACTGAAAGGAAGGGGACAGATGAAAACAAAAGGTAAAAGGAAACCCTCGCAGTGAAAGAGGAGAGAGAGAGAGAGAGAGAGTTGAGTTTGTGAGAACGAGATGGAAAGAGCCAGTCAATAAGTCTTTGAAGGGTTGCTGAAATGACAATAAGAATACATTAAAACTGTCCTTGTTCTAAAGAATGGAATCGTAACATGAAAATGAATAAACGTGATTACGGGAGAGGGATAGAGGAGAACAAAAAGAGAAGAAGTAGAACAAAGAATTTGATGTTTAAGAATGGACTTTCTTTTTAAAAAATGCTACTATTACAATTTGTTATACTTACCGTGTACTCCTCTGTCTATTTTCTCCTGTTTTCCCTCTTTCGTTAAACAATTTACTCATTTCATTTTCTGCCATCTCGTTCCTTCTTCTCTCCCTTTGAGTTTTTCTCTCTCTCTTCCCATTTCCCTTTTATTCTCTCTTCCTTCACTCCACTCCTTCTTCCATCATATACGTTTATGTGAGTGTGTGTATGTTTGTCTTCTTCCCCTTACTCTTTATTTTTGTTTTTTGTTATTTTCACATCTGCCACTTCTCTGTTCTCTCTTCTCTTACCTTATTTCCATCTTCTTATATCTTCCTTTAACTTATTTCCTTCCCTATTTCTTCACTCAATTTATATCTCCTCGCTAATTTATTCTTATCTTCATATTTTCTTCCACTTATTATCCATTCCTTTAACCTCTTTCTTTACTCACCATTTTGCTCATTTTCATTTGTTATCACATTCATCAAATAAAAGATAACTGCTTTTCATGAAAGTTTTTTTTATACCAAAATAGTCGAGTTTGAAATACATAAGTGAAAGAAAAAAAAAAAAAAAAAGGAGAAATCTCTCTGGCAAAATGTATATCGGTGTCAATGAAAATTTTATAATGTTGATATTAAAATTCAATCACGAGACCGTCATTAAAAATCAGTATTGGACAAAAATACCTTTTCTAAAAATGGATAATCGCAAAAAAAAAAAAAAAAAAACCACCAGATATATTTTTAAATAATTTTTAAAAAATGCTGAGAAAAATCCATGAGTTCATCGAGTATGTTAGTAAGAATAATAATGATAAACAAAATAAAGATTATTGTGACTAATTATAATATTAATGTTAACAGTAATGAAAATAATAATGATAATGATAATAACAATAATGATCAGGATAATATTAATACTAATAACATCAATAATGAATAAAAAGTTACGAGAAAGAATTTCAAAGTATAATTAAAATCTAAAATGAGAATCCGACAGAGAATATTTTTACTACAGTCTTTTGCAAGAAGTTAAGTCCTAGTATTTCTAAAGACAAGTATAATGTTCCAGCCACAAGAACGCTAGGCAGTTAGAATAAAACTCAAAAGTGTTTTTTTTTTTCTTTCTTTCTTTATGAAGAAAAAAATAAGATGAATTCTTTGGGTAATGTTCATTTAATGTGTCATGGTTATAGTGATAATGCCAATGTTTCTCCTTATTAATGTTATTATTTCTATTATTTTAATTATTTTCTGACTATCATTATTATCATACACTTGGCATTATTTTTTATAGCATTATCATTATTATCATCATTACGATTGTTGTTATTATTACTATTATCATAATCGTCTGTATCACCTTTTCTTAATATCATGACCATTATCACTTGTTATCATCATCATCATACCCATTACTACCATCATCTATATCATTATCATTATCACCATTATCATTATCATTATCATTTCTATTCACTGGCGACTTTTATTCCTTCAAGGCACATGATACAATACAGTAACTAAAGAAATTAGACAAAATAAGACACTAAAAATGACACGGAATCTGAAAAAAAAAACATACATAAACAAAAAAAGTAAAAAAAAAAAAAAATTGTTTTCTGAATACGAAATGACATGAGATTATTTTTAAAAAAAGTCACATCCTCTTTGATGTCTTTTCTCTTCCTGTATGTCATTAATGATTAAAATCATGAGTGTCTTTCATACCGAGGTTTCATTGATTGTTTGGAATTGTACAAATGGTTATAATGATCATTC
>NC_051422.1:13511947-13514447 GCF_015228065.2 Penaeus monodon
TGATAATGATAGTAGTTAAAGCAATTGTAATCTTGAGAGATGATACTAATAAGAGGGACAGACAAACAGACAGACAGACCGTTAGACAGGCAGAATGAAAGAAAGAAAGAAAGAAAAAGAAAAAGAGAGAAAGGGAGTGGGGGGGGAGATGCAGAGAGAGAGTGAAAATAGAATCAGGGAGAAAAACAGAGAGACAATCACAGAAAGAAAGAAAAAAGAGAGAGAAAGAGAGACAGCAACAACCACAACAACAACAACAGCACCAAACTTATTAATAAAAAAAAACGTCAAAAAATCCCAAACTCTCCAGCCCCCCCCCCCCCAACCCCCGCACCCCTCCCTCAATCTAGTCTTACAAGAAGGCTAAACTCGGGAATATAAACGAGCAGTAAATATGGAAGTCTGATCACCAAGGATTTTATAGGAAAAGGAGAGGGTAGCTTTAAACTTTGGATTATGAAGATATATATATATTTTTGCTGAGATGACTTTGGTAGTTCTTTCATTTTTAGTAGGAACTATGTCGCTTTTTTTTCTTTCTTTCTTTGTTTATGATCAACATCATCGCTTTAATCTTATCTTAAGTATAATTATAAATATGATTTCTGTTGATACGATAGTTATTGTTCTTATTTTATCATCATTTTGTCTTAATTTTTCATATCATTGCTATCGTTGTTATTATCATTCTTATTGTCTTCTTCATTTCTTTATTATAATCATTATTATCATTGATATCATTATAATTATCATCATTACCATCATTAATATCATTATCATTATCATTACCATTATTATTAACATGATCATCATCAGTATCATTATCATTATTATCATCATTATCATCATCGTTATCATTATCCTCGTCATCATCCTGTTCATCGTCGTCGTTGTCGTAACTGTTATCATTACTATCAACCCTACTATTACTCTACTATTACTAATATTATTATCATTACTATTATTCATCAGTGCTATTGCTGTTATTATGAATAATGCTGCCTCTACTACAACTATAACATTCACCACTAATACTGTCATTATCATCATTATCTTTCCAGTTTTCATCATTATCGTCATTATCATTATCTTTCCAGTTTTCATCATTAATCCATCATTAACATCATCGCTGAAACAATTCCCCCATGAATAAATAACGTAACCTTATATATGCCTAGACAAAGACGTCGTATACAATATTCTCTTTATAAAAGCGAGACATACTTCACACAGCGCTATTCATTTTTTCCTTTTCTAAAGACTTTATTTACCCTACTCTCTAGCTCATTACGTCTCTACTGCCTTTCTGAAAATGTATGCTTTTTCACACTATTTTTCCGTCCTCTCCTCTTCTTACCTTCAAGCGGTCTTTCCCTCTAAATATAGGCCTTTTTGTAGCATCCCAAAACCCCTAACACATCGATACATTGTTTCGTGTTGTATCACGGTCTCTACAAAACATGATATTATCGAAGTTTGTAATGACATACAAAGTTTTGAAAAAACGGGAAATTAGTATTTCTATACATAAATAAGTCAGGAGAAAACCATTAAAGGACTTAATATGCTGGTATGGTTTTTAATTACAAGCAAAACATTGTGGAAGCTTCAAATAAATTGGAAAAATACCTGACTACTCTGCATCTCATATTGTTTATACACACTTCTCTTCGTTTCGCAAGTCAGTGGAAAGTCCTAATGTATTTCTCAGTTTCAGTCAAAAAATAGTGGTTAGCGCATCGGACTCCAAGACTGTCACGATACCAATCTGAGTTCGAGGGTTCGAGTCACCGGCCGACGCGTTGTTGCCTTGGGCAAGGAAATTCACCTCGATTGCCTACCTAGCCACTGGATGGGCAAGCGAGCCCAAGTCAGTGCTGGTCCCAAGCCCGGATAAATAGAGAGAATGATTACCTAAAAGGTACCACGGGCACTCTCCGTGGAAAGGAACTGGGGACCCTATCACGTACTCACTCCAAGAGCATCACAACATGAAAACTACAATTAAGTACCATGCTATGACCACGGCAGCTCAAACATGAACCTACCGTTAAAAAAAGAAGGTTATATCACAGAGATATAGAGTGATTTTGAATACATCCATCCCAGGGACCGTCATGACTGACTTCAAATCTTACCTCTATAGAGTGGACATGTATTTGATGTACTGCTTAAAAGGCTCAGAAACATTTTATGTACCTTTGCAATAAAAAGTTTTATCAAGGCACTTACGATGCGATTCGTAATTAATGAAAACATAAATCCCTATCACGTACTACATGAAATATATCTGAAAAATATCGGGCTCTGAATGGCTGGCCGGAGTGTATCAAACTGTACCAGAGTTTAGACATGCACTTTGTTACAAGCTGAAAAGATGTTTCAACAGGTTCCAATAATGTACGCGTAAAGGGCAAACATGTATCAAAGTGTATCAAAGTGTTAGGGGTTTCGGAAATGTTACAAAAAAAGGCCTTATATGTGTGCTTGTGTATATATG
>NC_051422.1:13524447-13529447 GCF_015228065.2 Penaeus monodon
TAGTGTTTCTGCGTATGGATACACACCTGTAACTTTGACCTTTGACCTCCCACACCACCTCTACCCTCCTCCCCCGCTGTCGGTGCTCCCCATGCCATCTCCCCCGCTCTTCCCCTGTCCCTCTCCCCCTTCACACGCTCCCCATGACATCTCCTCTAGTCTCCCTTTCTCTCCCTCCTCCTCCCTTACCTCTTCCCTCCCCTTCCCCTCCTCCTCCTTCCCCTTCTCCCCTTCCTCCTCCTCCTCCTCCTTCTCCTCCTTCCCCCTTCCTCCTCCATCCCCCTCTCTCCAGATCTCCCCCTCCTCCTCCCTCTCCTTCTCCTTCCCCTTCCCCCTTTCTCCTACCCCCTTCCCTCACGCCCCCGTCCGAAGCAGCTGACTGAAGCCTCGGGAAGAATTTCGAAACACCAATAATTCATTGCGGCGGATTCGCAGACGGCAGCAGTCGATATCAGTGGGTGCACGTTTTATTAGCTTAGTTACAAGGCAGGGAAAAAGAAAGAGGAGAGTGAAAGAGAGAGAAAGGGGGGGGGGGAGTGAGTGAGTGGGTGAGTGGGTGGGTAAGTGGGTGAGTGAGTGAGGAAGTGAGGGAGCTGATGACTGAGTGAGTGGGCGAGTGAGTGAGTGAGAGAGTGAGAGAGTGAGAGAGTGAGAGAGTGAGAGAGTGAGAGAGTGAGAGAGTGAGAGAGTGAGAGAGAGAGAGAGAGAGAGAGAGAGAGAGAGATAATAAGTAAGATAGAAAACGGGGAGGTGGAGACACGGACAGACAGACAAAGGAGAACATATAGCATTTCAAAGAATCTGAAACGATATAAGGAAGAAAAATATTACGTCACAAGCGGAAATGTAAGTAAGAAAAGGAACAAAATATACATTTCTCAGCAGTGCAGTATACATAATCAATTCGCCATTAGTAATAATAATACCGGTATCACTGTCGTATGAACACTGTCCCTTACCACCTAATACCAGCCATCATTTACATTCCACAACGAAAAATTATTCTTCCTCCTATCATCAGCGACGGTCACCATCCACACAATAATAAAATCCTAAAACGACTCACCTCTCCGAGTCGCTTCTCCCTGGCACTCTCCTTCGCTGCCTGGGGCCTCGTGCGCTTCCTGGAATGGACAAGGAAACAGTAATTAGAGAATGCATGACGGTCCTGCCTCTGGTGCATGACGCTGTGTTTGCTTCCTGTGTTTGCTTATGGGGGAAATGCATTTGTGTTTTTTTTTCTGTTTTTTTTTTTTTTTTTTTGAGATTTTATGTTGTGTTTGTACTTTTTCTCGGGGGGGGGGGGGTTAATGGATGGTATGTTGGTACTTGTGTTAAGAGCTAGTTGGGGAAGAGAAATGTGATTATATAAGTGATAAAGGAGGAAGGAGCGCACAGGAAATAGAAGATGAAAATATATCGAGAAAAGAAAGTAATGATAACAATAATGATAAAACCAAGAAAGGAAGACAGGGAGGAATAAAGAAAGAAAAAAATGCACACGAAAACAAAGAAAAAAGAACATTGAAAAAAGTGACTAGTATATAAAGCCATACAAAGGGAAAAGAAAAGAAACAAATGAATAAAAAGACAAATTGATAAATATATAAACAAAATAAGGGCCTTAAAGGGAAAAAAGGCCCAATTTTGGGAAAACCTCACCGAGGCACCGACATAACAGGAGGTGATGCCTTCTCCCTCGGGGGTGGGAGAGGGAAAGGGGAATTTTCCTTTTTTCTCTCTCTCTCTCTTTTTCTCTCCCCTCCCTCTCCTTTCTCTCTCCGCTCTCTCTTGTCCCCCCTCTCTCTCTCTCTTTTCTCTCTCTCTCCCTCCTCTCTCTCCTCTCTCTTCTCCTTTCGCTCCCCATTTTTCCCCTTTCTCTGTCTGTTTTCTCTGTCTCCCCCTCTCTCTCTCTTCTCTCCTCTTTTTCATTCTTTCTAATCTCCCTCCTTTTTCCCCCTTTTTTCCCCCTTCCCCTCTCTCTCTCTCTCTCTCTCTCGTCGTTCTCGCTCCCCTCTCCCCCTCTTACACCTCTCTCTTCCCCCTCTCTCTCTCTTTTCTCCCCTCCGCTTTTCTCTCTCTCTCTCTCTCTCTCCCCCTCTCTCCTTTTCTCTCTCTGTCTGTTTTTATTTCTCTCTTTTTCTGTCTCTCTCTCTCTTCTCTCTCTCTCTCTCTTCCTCTCCCTATTCTCTTCCCCTCTCACTTTTCTCTTCTCTCCCTCTCTCCTTTTATCTCCCCCTCTCTCTCTCTCTCTCCCCTTTCTCTCTCTCTCTTTCTTTTTCTCTTTCTCTTCTCTCTTTTCCCCCCTTTTTTTCTCTTTTCTCTCTCTCTCTCCCTCCTCTTCTCCCTCTCTCTCTCTCCACCTCCCCCTCTCTCTCTCTCCTCTTCTCTCTCCCCCTTTCCCCCCTCGCTCTCTCTCTCTCTCTCTCCCCTCTCTTTTCTCTTCTCTCTCTCTCTTTTCTCTTTTTCTTTCTCTCTTTTCTTCCCCTCTCCTCTCTCCTTCCCCCTCTCTCTCCTCTCTTCTCTCTCTCTCTCCCTCTCTCCCCACTCCCCCCCTCCCCCCCTTCCCCCCTCTCTCTCTCTAATTCTCCACTTTTCTCTCTCTTCACTCTCTCTCTCCCCTTTTCCCCCTCTTTTTTCTCTCTCCCCTCTTTTTCCCTCTCTCTCTCTCTCTTCCCCCTTTTCTTCTCTCTCTCCCCTCTCTTTTTCTCTCTTTTTCCTCTCCTCTTTTCTCTCTCCCCTCTCTCTCTCTCGCCCCTCTCTTCTCCCCTTTTCTCCCCATTTTCCCCCTTTCTCTGTCTGCGGGGCTCTTTCTTCTCTCTCTCCTCTCTCTCCTCCTTTTCTCCCCTCTCTCTCCTCTCTCTCATTTTCTCTCTCTTCTCTCTCTCTCCCCCTTCTCTCCCCTTTTCCCTCTCTCTCTCCTCTCTCTCTCTCTCTCTTTTCTCCCCCCTCCCTCTCTCCTCTCCTCTCTCTCTCTCTCCCCCTCTCCTCTCTCTCTCTCCTCTCTCTCTTTTTCTCTCTTTTTTCCCTCTCCTCTCTTCTCCCCTCCTCTTTCTCCTCTTTTCTCTCTCTCTCTCTCTCTCTCTCTCTCTTCCTCTCTCTTCTCTTCTCTCTCTCTCTCTCTCTCTCTCTCTCTCTCTCTCCTCTCTCTCTCTCTCTCTCTCTCTCTCTCCTCTCTTCTCTTCTCTTCTCTCTCTTTCTATGTCTTTTTTCATTCTTTATTCCTTTTTTTTTCTCTTTTTCTCTTCTTTTTTTTTACAATTTTTTTATTTTTCTTTTTATTTTATTTCTTTTTTTTTTTTTTTCTCTTCTTATTCTCTTTTCTTCTCAAAAACACAAAAGTTCTTTTTCCCTTTTTTTTTTTTTCTTTTTTTTTTTTTTTTTTTTTTTTTTTTCTCTCATCTCTTTTTTCTTTTCTACTTTTTTTATTCTATCTCTCTCTATTCTCTCTTTCTTTTTTTATTTCTTTTTTTTTCTTTTTTTTTTCTTTTTATTTTTTTTAATATATGTTATGTATTATTACATTATTTACAAATTATCATTATTATGTTACATTATATTTATTATTATTATTATATTATTACTATTATTATTTATTAGTTTATTTTATATTATTATTTATATTTTTTTGTTTCATTATCATATGTGATTATATATTCATATTATCATTATTATCATTGCTATTATTATTATATTTTTTACTATTATTATTATGTTTGTTGTTTTTGTTGGTTGTTTTGTGTTTTCTATTATCATCACATTAATTTTTTATTTGTATCATTTTATTTTATTATAATCATCATCATCATTATCATCATAACCATAATTATCATTATTATTATCATTATCATTACAACTTTATTAATATTATTATTGTTACTATCATAATTCTTATCATTATTATTGTTATTGACTTTGATGTTCTATTGTTTCAATTTTTATATTTTTTTTTTATTATTATTATTATTTTTTTTATTCTTAATCTTTTATTTTATTACTTATTATCTATTTCATTATCATAAATACATATTATATGTATTATTATATTAGTATTATTATATTATCATCATCATCATACTGGTATAATAATCATATATCATAAGTTGTTAAACATTAATTATATTATTAATTATTATCAAATTTTTTTTTTGTATTACATAATTATATCATCTATATTACATACACATCATTGTTTAATTATTAAAAGTTATATATTACTTCTCTTTCTCTCTCGTCTCTCCTCTCTCTCTCTCCTCTCTCTCCTCACACACACACACACCACAAACACACACCACACACACTTTATATATAATATATATATATATATATATATATATATATTATATATATATATATATATATATATATATAATATATATATATATATATATATATAATATATATACATATAGACATATATATATTTTCTCTCTCTCTCTCTCTCTCTCTCTCTCTCTCTCTCTCTCTCTCTCTCTCTCTCTCTCTCTCTTCTCTCTCTTCTCTTCTCATCTCTCTCTCTTCTCTCTCTCTTCTCTCTCTCTCTCTCTCTCTCTCTCTCTCTCTCTCTCTCTCTCTCTCTCTCTCTCTCTCTCTCTCTCTCTCTCTCTCTCTCTCTCTCTCTTTTACAGTCATCCAACCCTCGCCGCCAGGCTTGAAGGATGTCATGATTATCTTAGTCTTGCCCGAGGGGAGGAAAAGAGACTGGCGAGAAAGGGAGGAGACGGAGGAAGATGAGAGGAGAGGAAGAAGGAGGAGAAGGAGGAGGGGATAGAAGAGGAGTTGGGGAGGGGAGGAAGGGGGAGAGGGATGAATGGTAGGTGGGAAGGGGAGGAAAGGAGGGAAGAGGAATAGGCTGGAAGGAAGAAAGGGGGAGAGAGGATGAAAGGAAGGAAAAATGAGGAAAGAAGGAAACACAGAGGAGAGGGAAGATAAAGGGGAGATAGGAAGCAAGGTATGTGATCATGGGTGTGTCTGTGTGTATTTTGGGAAGAAAGAAACAC
>NC_051422.1:13559447-13564447 GCF_015228065.2 Penaeus monodon
AGGTTAAGACGGGAGAGGATTTCACCAAGTGGACATCTGTTCGGCCTGGAGGCTGTGTGGTGGAGTGTGGTTTCGGAATTTATTAATCTATTTACCTTTTTATTTATTTATTTATTTGTTCTTCCATCACTTTGTTGGCAGCGTAAATGGAAATGATGCTAAATGATATAGATGGACAAAGAGAGAAAGAGATATTTCTAATGAAGAAAGTATTACATTATTAAGTGCCAACCTTAATGAAATAACAACTAACGGAAAATGATAAAACAGGAAGAAAGAAAAAATTAAAACAAATGAACGAAGCAAAGACGATGAAATTAAGTTTGCTTAATTGAGGGTGATTAGCAAAATACATAACATGTCCGAATGAAAGCTTTGCATTTCCAATGATTTATCAGAACAAAACCTAGCAAATATAAAATAATCATTATCTCTTCAACCTTAACAAATAATTCTCATAATCACTTTCCCATTATCGAATAATTTTCATAATCACTTTCTCATTAGCAAATAATTATCACAATCACTTTCTCATTATCAAATAATCATCATAATCAGTATGTCAGCTGTCAAACAGTCAGCATCACCAATCTGCTAATTATTAAATAAGTCTCATCACAAACTCACTGATTATCGAATTATTTGTCATCACCAATTTTGTCATTAATCAACATCAGTGCATCTGTATCACGAAAAAAATATGATGATAATAATGGCAATAATATTAATGACGGTAATAATAATAATAATAATAATAATAATAATAATAATAATAATAATAATAATGATAATAATAATAATAATAATAATAATAATAATAATAATAATAATAATAATAATAATAATAATAATAATAATAACAGATAATAGATCACATATAATAGACAAAGTATAAAAATATGCAAGTGCAATATCTGTCCCGTGCAAGAAGGAAATACCACGTTTTGGGAGCAGACAATGCATCCTTATCAAGCCCCAAGAACCTGCACGTCAGAACAACTAGTCTCCGCTGATGCATCACCTAGTTACATGAGACCCGGATTGTTTAATATCTTGAGCATATCCTAGCAATAAAGGTCCCCCGTGCTTGTGGGTCGAGTTGAAATGCTTTCGCGAATTTTTTGCATGTGCGTCCTTGATGTTCCGGCCTCGTGAGCAAGACTTGGCAGTGTAACCGACCTAATGGAAGTCGTGAGAGAAAATGGGAAATTGGACGTATGCGGAATCATATTGCGGTATGTAAGGCTGTGTTCTGCTGCGTGGAAGTATGTCATGTTGTTATGTAATTTTATATTGTATGATATTGCATCTCTGAGTGAATGCATGTGCACATATGTATATATGTGCACATGTATTCACTCAGAGATACATATGTATATATGTATGTGTAGATAGATAGATAGGTAGCTAGACAAATAGAGAAAAATACAGCTTGATAAATAGAATCTATATATAAATCTCGATTTATGCAACTGTAACTAGTACTCCGTAGAAAGGAAACATTAAAGGTTTGTAAAGACTATTGTCAGCCCCTTATTTACGGTTACGAGCAGCAGTTCAGGACAAAGCAATCGTAGAGGAACATATTAAAAGCATGTCATCCACTCGTGTTAGTGCTCTGTTATCTAAACAGATACGGGATATTGTACGCCATGTTTCGTAGACCTGTTATCGTCAATTTGCAGTAGATTGTGGATATTTAGAGCCAATGCTACTTGTTCAGATTAGTAATAGATATTTCAAATAGATAACAGCAGCCATTCCTAAAGCCCTGAAGGTCGATTGGCAATCAGGCGCGGCACTTTATATTTCCATTAATTGCCACGGCATTGCACGAAAATTGCAATGCAACTTGTATGATCGTTATTGACATATATACCTGTAAGTATTAAGATGTTATCCCCTGTACGCTCCTAAGGCATCACGGTTATCCATTTACGTTCGTTTTTGTGTCTTGCTTTTTTCGTGTGTTTCGTTAATTTTGGTGTCTCCGTTTCCGTGTGTTTATTTTGCCTTCTCATTTTTCTTATCGTTATCGTTCGACTTCGTTATCGTGTTGTTCGGAATAATGCTTCACCTTTCTTATATTATTGTTTATTGTGCTTTCACTTCCGTGTATAATCTATTTCTTGATATGTTTTTAATTATATTTTCTTTCCCTCATTTCCGAGTGCATTTTTTTTTTTTTTTTTTTTTTTTTTTATGAGTATATTTTCGTACCTTCATTTCTGTGACTGTACTTCCTTTTATTATTTTACGTGTCTTCTTAATTTCCTCTTTTTTCCTGTTTCCTTCATTTCCGTATGTATATCTCTTTAATTTTCGTGCGTTCTTCATAATGCGTTTTTCATTCGTATATTTTTATTTCGTTCATCTTTGGTGCTTTTCATTCGATCATTTTCATCCGTTCGTTTTTGGTGGGTTCAATTACGTGCGTTCATTTTCGTGTGTTCATCATAATGCGTTCATGATATTCATTTTTGGGGTTAATTTTCAATTTTATGCATCCATTAATGTGTCTACATCACAATGCTTTCATCTCCGTACATTCATTTACGTGTCTTCATTTTCCGTGCGTTCATTTCCACGCGTTCATTTTCGTATGTTCATTTTCGTGCATTCATTTTCGTGCGGTCATTTTCGTGCATTGTCTTGCGTTCATTTTCGTGCGGTCATTTTCGTACATTCATTTTCGTGCGTTCATTTTGGTGCGTTCATTTCCATGTCTTCACAAGAGGTCATTCCGGCAAAGTGACCACCATTTAGACCCTGAAAACATCTGTGTGATTGCGGGTTAGACTCGTAATAGCTATTCAGACATTTTGTTCCGGGTTGAAAATGTTTTTCTCTTCCTCTGCTCGGATATTGTAGGTAAGGTTGAATTATTGGCTTTGTTGTAGCATTATTAGTATTGTTGACTAATTTTAAATTGGGGAAGCTGGTAAGTAGATTGAGATTGGGATGGAAGGGATTTTTTTGATTCGGAGGTAAGAAAGGGTAGAGAAAGGTAGTGAAAGAGAGGGAGGGAGAGAGAGAGAGAGAGAGAGAGAGAGAGATAGATAGATTGACAGAGAGAGAGAGAGAGAGAAAGAGAGAGAGAGAGGGGGGGGGGGGAATTGATATAAGATTAAAATAAAGCAGTGGACACACACACATATACATACATGTATATATATGTGTGTCTGTAAGCGTCCACTGCTTTATCTTATGTGTGTGTGTGTGCGTGTGTGTGTGTGTGTGTGTGTGTGTGTGTGTGTGTGTATGTGTGTGTACAAGCATGTACAAGCATGTTTGTAAATATGACTTTTATAGCATTATATATAACGTCGACTACTGTTATCTCCTTTAAACGTAAAAAAAAAATGCTATAATTGGCAACATTGCATTATGTTTTCATCACTTAATCGGATTTCATATCATCCACTAGAGACAAATAATAGCCTTTAATTCCCTCCCAAATATGTCAAGTCCTGTTGGCTGTTGGGAACACTTTTTGTGAAACAGGGCGGACGGTGCCCGTAGAGTTTTGTGTTGTTTACAGTACATGAGAGGGAGAAAGATCGTACGGGGGATGAGATGATGGAGAAGAGGGGGTTGATATAAAGAAGGAAAGGGAAACAGATAGAGAGAGAGTGAAAGAGGAAGAGAGAGAGAAAAAAAAGAGGGAAGTCAGAGAGGCTGATGCATTCAGACAAAAGAAAAAAAAAGGAAAAAGAGAGAGAGACAAACATAAAATACAGACAAAAACAAAAAGGAAATTCTAGAGACAGAGACTAAAAAGACACAAACAGATGACAAAAAATATTTAAAGATAAGAAAGGAAAGAGAGGCAAGGGAAGAAAAAAAAAGCATAAAAGAAAGTTTAAAATGAGATTTAAACATTTTCTGTTTTAAAAGCTTCATGCTTTAGCCACTGACAGCAGCTAATCACTTGCAGGAGACCTGGTATATCCTCTTGAGGTTTAGGAGATATTCCCTGACTGCAATTATGTTAATTTTGAAAGTTTGCATGTAAGCCAACTTCATGAAGTGACTTTGGCATGTAGTAGACGATGAAATAGGGGGGGGAGTGGGAGGAGGCGTTAAGTAAGGTGAAGAGGACGGGTGGATAAGGAGAACGACAAGAAAGAAAAAAGAAAGATGAAATATACAAAAAGAAAAAAAAAAAAAAAAGTTAAAAAAGAAATAAAAAGATAGACAGAGACTCAAAAACAAAAGAATGGAAAAGAAATTCGAAAAAAATGAATAAAAAACGACTTAATTTCCCTGAAGTCTTGCAAGGATCAAAGTCCACTGGGTGTGTGTGTAGTGCTCCTACTTTGCAGAAAGTGATAGAGTTTCCTGCGTGTTGCTGACCCTCCGTGAAATCCCTAAGCCGGGCTAGAGCTTATAACTACAGCCTTGCCGTTAGAGTTATAGCACGAAAAAGAAGTTTGTACACTGCCTCCGTTGCGATGTGGCACTTCCGGCACTCGGGTTTATATCTGTACCTTTCTCTTCTCTATAATTATATTCGCGGCACTGCGAGACCTGCTCTTTATGAGAGGGGGGTTAGATTGCTTTATGTTTTTTATCTAGAGAATGAAAGAAAAAATATATATCCTATATATTTGCTCATACACGTACTGTCTACAGTTACTGACTCTATATATGTACATATAGACAGATAGATAAATAGATATACACATGCATACAGATGTACAAATATATATATATATATATATATATATATATATATATATATATATATATATATATATATATATATATATATATGTGTGTGTGTGTGTGTGTGTGTGTGTGTTGTGTGTGTGTGTGTTCGTGTATATGTGAGTTTGTGTGTGTGTGTGTGTTTGTGTGTGTGTGTGTGTGTGTGTGTGAAGATAGCGTGAAAATACGCTCATGTGGAATTGTGAGAATTTCAATATTCATTGGCAAAGGGACACAAGACTTACACACACACACATACACACACACATACACAGTATCTCTCTCTCTCT
>NC_051422.1:13582846-13585346 GCF_015228065.2 Penaeus monodon
ATGGGAGGATGAAGAATTGAGAGAGAGTGAAGGTGGTGGGGTGAGGGTGATGAGGTGAAGGGGTGGGGGTGGGGGAGAATAAGGGTTGGGGGAGTAAGGAGTAGGTGTGTGGGGGTAGGAGGAAGAAAGGGTTGGGTGGGGGTGGAGGGGTGAGGGAGGGGTTGTGTTTGAATGTGTGATTTCTTTGGTTTGATGGATTTATATTGACTTTTTATTGGCTTTGGGTTCATGTGTTCCGTGGATTTTAAATTTTCTTCTCTCTGTCTGTCTGTCTGTCTTTTTTTTCTCTCTCTGCCTGTCTATCAGTCTGTGTTTCTCTCTATATATCTATCTATATCTATATCTATCTATCTATCTATCTATCTATCTATCTGCTTGCATTTATCTTTTATCAATCTAGCTCTTTCATTATCATGATTATTATTGTTATTACTATATATTATTATTCTCAACATTATAATCACCATTATTACCATTCTTACTATTTATCAATGTACCTTCCATTTCTTTCATCTTCCTTTCCTGTATATGCTTAAATATGTATGCATAATTCATATTTTTTTTTTCTTTTCTTTTCCGAATCGTACTGTATATACTGCCAGAGGAAAAGTGCCAAAGGAAGGATTCTGTTCCTCAGACAAAATGCAAAGGATGGAAAATTGCCAATACATAGCGGATGCAATATGCAATGCATGAACTTTGATGTTAATGACGAGAGACAAGACCGCATTAATGAAGCTCCTTCTCCTTATCAGCCGGTTCTGTTTCTCTTATCCTCGTCCTGTTTTCTTCTTCCTGTCCTTCGCGCTCTTGCTGTCTGTCTGTCTCTATTCTGCTTTCTTCCTTTCTCTCTGAATTCACATTTTCTTTTCAGTCTCTGCCTCCTTCCCTGCCTCCCTTCCTTCCTCTCCCTCCCTCCCTCCCTCCCTCCCTCTCTCCTTCCCTGCCTCCCTCCCTTCCTCTCTCCCTCCCTCCCTATCCCTTCCTCCCTCTCTCCCTCCCCCCTCCCTCCCTCCCTCCCTCCCTCTCTCCCTCCCCCTCCCTCCCTCCCCCCCTCCCACTCACTCAACCCACCTTCACTCCTTTCTCTTTCTTAACACCCTCCCCCCACCCTCTCCCTCCTTTCTTTCTCTTTCTGCTTATTCTCCCACCTTCTTTTTTATTCTCTCTCTCTGCTTCGCCCAAGCTTCCTTCCAAAGTCTTTTCTCGGAAAATTTCAGCGTCTGCGGTTGTTGATTTACAAGACGACGAAACTCACCATTTTTGCTCCTACTTGCGAGGTGTTTAGTGGATTCAGCGCCAGACATTTTCTGTTTATCATGCTTTTTCTTGTTTTTTTTTTTCTTTTCTTTCCTTTTCTTGATTTTCTATTTTCTTGATTTTTTTTTCTTTTCTTGATTTTTTTCTTTTCTTTCCTTTTCTTGATTTTCTATTTTCTTGATTTTTTTTTCTTTTCTTTTCTTGATTTTTTTCTTTTCTTTCCTTTTCTTGATTTTCTATTTTCTTGATTTTTTTTTCTTTTCTTTTCTTGATTTTTTTCTTTTCTTTCCTTTTCTTGATTTTTTCTTGATTTTTTTTTCTTTTCTTGTTTTGTTCTTGATTTTTTTTTTTCTTTCCTCGATTTTTTTTTTATTTTCATTATTTTTTTCTTTTCTTTTCCTTACTTTTTTTCTTTCTTTTCTGTCCTTAATGTTTTTCCTTTTCTTTTCTCTTCTTTAGTTTTTCCTTTATTGCTCTCGATTTAATTCTTCTTTTCTTCTTTTCTTCTCTTTTCTTCTTCCTTTCATTTTCTTCCTCTGCCTCTTCTTCTTCTACTTGTCCACTTTATTTCATATTTCATTTACATTTTTACCTGTTTCTCTCACTATTTAGAATACATGTAACCTATATATTGTACACACACACACACACACACACACACACACACACACAAACACACACAAACAAACACACACACACCCACACCCACACAAACACACACACACACACACACACACACACACACACACACACACACACACACACACAAACACACACACACACACACACACACACACACACACACACACACACACACACACAAACACACACACAACCCCCCCCCCCATACACTCACATACCCACCCACCCACCCACCCACACACACACACACACACACACACACACACGCACGCACGCACGCACGCACGCACGCACACCTGTAAGCCCGAGAGCGCGTGCAGTGTCCGCGACCGCTAGCTTTCCCGGCCCTTGAACACGGAAGAATCAATGGGCGGAGCGTCCTTCATACATCATTCAAACTCCTCGTGGAGGGCGGCATCACCGTTCCCGGGTCCTTTGAAGCCAAGGTCAGGTGGGCAGGAGCAAAGCCTCTCGAGTAAACGGGCGTGACCTTGCATAACCTCGTTCTTTCACTGTTCCGCGGGGAGGTAATCTCTTCTGCTCACTCCCCCTTCCCGTCCTTCCCTCCCTCCCTTCCTTCCCTCCCTCCCTTCCTCCC
>NC_051422.1:13600346-13607846 GCF_015228065.2 Penaeus monodon
TTATTATTATTATTATTATTATTATTATCATTATTATCATTATCATTATCATTACCATTATCATTATCATTAGTAGTAGTATTAGCAGTAGTAATAGTAGTATCACTTTTATTATTACTAGTTGTAGTAGTATTGTAATTGTTATTATCATTATTATCACCGTTATTATCATTATCATTATCATCATTATCATTACTATTCTATTAATATGATTATCATTATTATCATTATTAATATAATTGTTGTTATTATTATTATTACTATCATTATTATTATTATCATTATTTCTATTGTCATTATTATTATTTTATTATTATTATTATTATTATTACTATTATTATCATTGTCAACATCTTTTATTATCATTATCACCATCATCATCATTGCTATGATGATTGATATCATCATTATTATCATTATCATTATCATTTTAGTAGCATCATCATCATCATCGTTATCATTATCATCAGGATTATTATCATCATTATCACTATTATCATTATCATTATCCTTATTATTAGTGTTATTATCATCACCATCATGATTACCACTATTACTATTAGAATTATTTTTTTATCTTCATTGTCATCATTATCATCATTAATGCTACTACACTTAGCATTTTTATCATCATCCTCATCATTATTAAGATTACCATGAGATTATCAATATTCCCCATAATGACAATGTTTTCCCATTTTCTTTCTTCTGTTTTTGATGTTGCCCTCATACGTTAAAAATGCATTTTATATTACCTTTTCCTCTCTCAAAAGGCACTAACACAGCTATACATTCGGACCTTATTAAAAGCAATGAATTATGATTCGTTTAATTAATCACATTACTCTCAGTCTTAAACTCGTCCTCTGCTCCACCGCTACATTAAGCACTATGCAAGGCCCTCCCGAATTTAATTCACAAGCGCGGCTAATTATGCTGCCTCTACTGATTCATAGTGGAGTGAGCGACTTAAATTGCTCTCTGTTTCCTGCCTTATAGTTCTAGTTTTTTCCTTTTCATTTGTATTTTTTTTTTTATTATATATATATATATTTTTTTTTTTTTTGTCTTCGTCACTTTGGTTCTGCTCTAAACACTGTCTATTATAACTTTAAGTACGTCTTTTTTAATTTTCATGAGGCGTATCTAGTAGTTTTTTTTTTCTTTCTTTTTGATTATATACATGTACATGCAGACACAAACACACACAAACATATATATACATATATATATATATATATATATATATATATATATATATATATATATATATATATATATATATATATATATATATATATATATAAATATATATACATATGTGTGTGTGTGTGTGTGTGTGTGTGTGTGTGTGTGTGTGTGTGTGTGTGTGTGTGTGTGTGTGTGTGTGTGTGTGTGTGTGTGTGTGTAGCCATGCAGTATGTACATGCACACATTTACACACACATAAATGCACCTCCTTCAAATCTCCACACACAGATACACATAAAGACAAGCAGTTTCACACATACCCCTACACACGACCAAGCATTTTCATACTACTTTCTATTGACTCATTCATCATTCTCATGCTGCATATATTGTGTGCATATTTGAGTATATGTTGATTTCCCGTTTTATTTTTCATTCGGTTGTTGAATATTTCAATTAATCTATTTACACTTTTACTGATTTCCATTTCATACCTCTTATACACCAAGTCAGAACCTCTAATATTTCATCAGTTCATCAGACACATTTCTTCCACTCGCTCAAATATTCCAAGCCATTCTTATTCCGAGTCTTCCGCCCCAAATAACACATAGTGAAACGTGGCGTGCGAAAGCCGTAGACTATATCCTATTGTCCATTACAAAGATCCCAATGGCACACTCCAGCACTGACCTCTGAATCCTCTCACTTGGCAAGCTGCGCTGTTTTGATATACATACTGTCTAATAATCATACATACAACGAGTGTTTGATACTACGTTATCCCTATAACGTTTACGAGCGCGATACACCGTAAAACTATCCCACAACAGGATAGTTTCCTTCCAGAGCTATTGTTATGATGAGAGCTGGGGATTTCAAGAGGACTGACTTGCTGCTTCCTATTCTGTACGTTGTTTAACGTGTATGCTTGTATACATGAACAGAAAAAATAAGGAAGAGAAAAAAAACATGCATATCTTTATTTATATATTTATTCGTTTAGATATACATATATACATACGACTATGTATTTATATATATATATATATATATATATATATATATATATATATATATATATATATATATATATATATATATGTATATGCATATATATACATATATATAATATGTACATATATATATATATATATATATATATATATATATATATATATGCAAATATGTAGGTATATGCATACGTTTGTATGTGTGTGTGTATGCTTGTGTGTGTGTGAGAGAGAGAGAAAGAGAGAGAGAGAGAGAGAGAGAGAGAGAGAGAGAGAGAGAGAGAGAGAGAAAACAAACAGAAAAAAAGTAAGAGAGAGAGACGGAAAGACAAAACGCGTATATTGATGTGACATTTACCTGAACTACATATGTATAAGCAAATTTCAACAAGCAATTGTGTTCATCGTGTTCACATTGGGTCGACCGCTGTTGGTTGAAATTTCGCTATTCTGAAACACCCAGAGCTCTTTCCCTCGACAACAGTGTGAACTCAGAGTGCCCTTAACCATGTGTTCAACGTTTGCTGTAAATTTTTCGAGGCGAGTGCGGTTGGGATGGTGAAGTGAGAAGGGAAAGAAGAAAAAGGAATGATATAAGAAACAGGCTTGTAAATGAAGTTTGGAGGCAAAGAGAACAGAGGAGAATGTGAGGGAAAGAGAATGAAAGGGAATTAGGGAGGGAAGGAAAGGAGGAAGAATGAGAGTGAAAGAGAGAGAGAGAGAGAGAGAGAGAGAGAGAGAGAGAGAGAAGGGAAGATGAAAATTAAGAATAAAAAAGGAGGAAGATGATGGGAAAGAAGAAGAGAGAAAATAGCATGAAACAGAGGATGCAGGGACAAACTAGAAAATGAAATATGGAAAAGGTTGAAAAACAAAACAACAGGCAAGAATGAATGTGAAAATGGGAAATGGAAAAAAAAACACCGCAGGCTAAAAAGGAAATTTAATTATCACATAAACGAAAACGAAAGAAAAAAATGAAATAACACTACGAAATGAAACAGATAAACAAAGCTAGTATAGAAACAAAGGAAGCTAGAACTAAAATTTCACTTTTTCTTTTTAATTTCTTTCTGAAGTGGAAGAGGAAAGGAGAAAGAATAAATACATTCTATTGTACACATTCACACCCCTCTCGTCACCTCTTTCGAAATGCAGTTCATTCACATGAATCGAATAAACACTTCCTATTTACACTTCTTGAATTACCCACTCAGTGATCTTGATTTTCAACAGTTACTCAAGCTTGGTTGTGTATGTTTGTTTGTTTGTTATTTTGAAAGAGGGAGGCTGGGGATACATGGTTGGGTTTTGGGATGAAATTGGTATGATATAATTGTGTAGTCGTGTGTGTGTGTGTGTGTGTGTGTGTGTGTGTGTGTGTGTGTGTGTGTGTGTGTGTGTGTGTGTGTGTGTGTGTGTGTGTGTGTGTGTGTGTGTGTGTGTGTGTGTGTGTGTGTGTGTGTGTGTGTGTGTGTGTGTGTTGTGTGTGTGTGTGTGTGTGGGTGTGTGTGTGATTGTGTGGGTGTGTGATTGTGTGTGTGTGTGTGTGTGTGTGTGTTTGTGTCTGCTTATCTTGCATTCGTATATGTAATCAGTAATGTTAATAGTAATGATTATTATAATAAGGACGATGATTATGATGATAAAAATAACAATAACTAATATAATAACGATAATAATCATAAAAATAATCATAATCATAATCACAATCATAATAATGATGATAATGAAAATGATCATGATAATAATAATAATAATGATCATGATAATAATAATAATAATAATAATAATAATAATAATAATAATAATAATAATAATAATGATAATGATAATGATAATAATAATAATAATAATAATAATAATAATAATAATAATAGTAGAAATGATAATAATAGCAATAATAATAACAAAAGGGATAATAAGAAAAATAATGATAGCAAAATAAAAGGAAAAGAAAAAAACATATACGAGTGTGTGTGCACCAAACCTGCACATACATGTACGTTCACATCATGTACGTACGTGGCTTCCTCAGCGTCCACGCGCGTATGGGTGCATTTCTTTTTTCTTCCCTATTGAATTACACCCTTACGGCGCTCACGAACTCAATCACGATTTAGACAGAAATGACAATCGTTAGTGGCACTCGAGGCGAAGGACTAAGGAAGGTCGTTCGAGTTATTGATATTATATAAGCGAAGTTTAAATATTATTTTCATAGATATTATAGGAGAAAAGTTGGGAGTTGAAGGAACTTTCCGAATCGAGAATTTTGTCGGGTTTCAGTTTACGGGCAGCGATAATGGCTGAACTTCATTTCGTTTTGCATTTTTTTTTTTCGCTGGTTTATTAGCTTCTTTCTGATTAAATTTTATATCAAATACCTTTCAATTTTTTTTTTTATTATATCGTCTTTATCTATTCACTTTTTTATCTATCTATCTATTATGTATTTATTCATTCATTAATTCATTCATTCATTCCCTTTTGTGATTGTCAAATTTATCAGTAATTCTAGTACTTCATCTTCATTTTCATCTGAATTGTAGTAATATTCAGGAGGAATATTCACGTAACACATAATAAATAGCTTGAAGGAATTAGCAGTAATGTCATACTAATGATTTCATAGATATTTTTTTCAAGTGAAACTCAAATAAATATATTAAAGGCAAAACACAGGTACATAATATACAGTCAATTAATTTGTAGATTATTGCAACCGCCTAATATCCACAATTAATCTATTTATATATAACTACAACCATATTACATAAATTCTGAGAATTCGCTGAACTTATTTCAATCATGTTAATAGGCTTGCGCTATGATTATATCATATTCCGTCCATATCCTTTTTTTTCTATCTCTCTGTTATCCATCCCCTCTTGCCACACGTGCATAAATAGCTAAATAAATAATCACAAAGTTAAATAAATAAAACAAGATGAAATGAAAGGAAAAATCTCTAAAGTCTTTTTGAATATTAACCACAGTACCAGAGACATCTCCACATTTCTTTGTCTTTCTCAACCCCCACCCCCCTTTCTACCTCTCCCCTCCTACCCCCTGCATCCGTGCAATGCCCACACAGTTTCTATAGGAAAGGAAAATATAATTACTTCCTTGTTTCTCGTGCTTTTAATCTCGCCTATCTCTACCTCCTCCTCCTTCACTAATTCCATTTCTACCTTCTCTCATTCTTCCATTCTCATCCCTTCTCCTTCAACTTCTTTCTGTCTTTCTCTCTCTCTCTCTCTCTCTATCTATCTATCTATCTATCTATCTCTCTCTCTCTCTCTCTCTCGTTCTCTCTCTCTATCTCTATCTTTCTCTCTCTCTCTCTCTCTCTATCCCTTTCTTTCTCTCTCTCTCTCTCTCTCCCTCTTTCAAGTCTGTGCCTAGATCCTTTGACTCATCAACGTTCAATTTTTCTTGCTATTTTTTTTTCCAGGTTCACTCTATCGAATAGAATATCATGGAATAATCTGAAGTATTATACCTGAAACAAAAATGTCGCCTTGTTTGATGGTTTTACATAATGGATGTAGATGTTCCATGTAATAATTGTTCAGATTTTAATTTTTTTCTGTTCTCCTATGTTGTTTGTTTGTTTGTTTGTTTTCTATGTTCATTTATTTTACAAATCGTCAGTTTATTCATTTTCTTTCATTTACATTTTTTATGTTAATATCTGTTTTTGTTTTTATTTATCTCCATATTTTCTATTTATAAAAAAATAACACTTAATAGTCACTATTCTAGGAAGCACAGAGGAAATAAACCCATTTTTTTCCATTTAATCATCATAATCTCTTTCTATATTTACATTCATATATGTTACTCGCTAGGATATTTACGATAGTCTGTGAATGAGGCCTCGGAATAGTGTGAGTCCTGTGGATTTCTCTAGTCCATTATCGTGACTATTATAGGGTCATGTAGTAGGGGGGAACTTTATATATGATTTTCGTGTCCTTTTTAGTGTGTTTATTAAGACATTATTCTCTCTTTTTCTCTTATTTTATCCCTCTTTCAAATTCTCTATGACTGGGTCTTTCTCTCTCTCTCTCTTCTCTTTCTCTCTTTCTTTTTTAATTCTCTTTTGTTCTCTCTCTCATTCTCATTCTCTCTCTCTCTCATTCTCTCTCTCTCTTTCTTCTCCTCTCTCTCTCTCTCTCTCTCTCTCTCTCTCTCTCTCTCTCTCTCTCTCTCTCTCTCTCTCTCTCTCTCTCTAATTCATATAATATGCCTATCATACTGTTTATGAATGCTGGATTAGCTAAAAGCACTCATATATACAAAATGATATCATAAAAAATGGTTAGTTAATTAGTTAACAATGCAGAGTCCAAAGATGAATTTTTATTTTGCTCTTTAATCCTTAATAAATCTAGTTTTCTAAGACAATCTTGAATAAATCTTTGATAATTCCCTTCATGAGTAAAAATAGAATGAAGGTAAAATCCTGGATAAGGAGGATCATGAATATGAATAAGAATTTTCTTGCAGAATCTGCTTATCCTTCCCCCCCCCCTCACACACACAAAACCCTCCAATTCCCCTCCTTTCATTAGCCTTTACTTGCCTCGACTTCACTTCACAACCAGAAGGCGAATAAGGGGGAGGGAGGGGGTAAGGAGGATTGGGAGAGAGGGAAGAGGAAGCAGGGAGGGGGGAGGGAAATGGGAGGTATAAGCAGGTTAAGGGGGAAGGAAGAAAAATAGGGAGGGGGAGGGAGGGGGTTAGTTAGCAAGGTAGGGGAGAGGTGAGAGAAACAGGGGGGGGGGGGGAGGAGGAGAACATACAGGCAAGGGAGAGAGAAAAGAACAGGGAGGGAGGAGGAAAGGGGGGCATAACCAGGGCAGAGGGAGGTAGTAGGGGGAAGGATAAAGAGGGAGTAAGAGAGTATAGACAGGGCAGAGGGGTGAGGTAAAGAGCAGAGCAAGCTAACACGAGCTGCCTAACCACACCGCACCATCCCTTTGACCCCTTTATTAAAATCACCCTCAGCACAGCCGGACTCCTCCTTTGGCACCCTGTAGATAGAGACAGGTATAGTGTGACAGCGCCGAGCCACAGGGTCCTACAAGGGAAGGACTCGCCACAAAGCCCAGTCAGTTGAGAGCAGAATGTCCTAATTTCCCCCGAGGATTCCCCCGTTCTGTCACGTGTCTTTAGATCCTTCTGGCTTTTAGACCCACCCCGTGAGGAGGGAGAGAGAGAGAGAAAAGGAGAGAGAGAAAGAAAGAGGGAGAGAGAGAGAGAGAGAGAGAGAGAGAGAGAGAGAGAG
>NC_051422.1:13625346-13627846 GCF_015228065.2 Penaeus monodon
CCTTACTCTTCCCTCCCTTCCCCAATCCCACCCTTATTTCTACCATCACCCTTCCCTTTCCTGTCCTGCCACTATCCCATCTCCAACACCATCTCCCCACCATCCTCCCCATCCCCACCACACCTCCACTGCTATTTTCCATCCTCCCTCCTTCTCCTTCACTAAACTACCGCCTGTGCTATTTCTTCCCGTACATCCCTCTTCCCTCCTCTCCCCTTCATTCCCCCTCCATCCCCTTGCCTTACCCTCCATCCCCTTCCCCCCTCCTCCTCCCTTCTCCATCCATTCCTCATCCTGATCTAGCTCGCTTTTTCACTCCTACAACTCACCCTTGCCTCTTCCCTCCCTCCCTCCCTTCCTCCCTTCCTCCTTACCCCTATCCCTCGCACACACCCACCTACCTTTCCTCCCTCCTATCTATCTCCCTTCCCTCCCTTCCTCCCTCCCTTTCTTCTTCCCCCCCATCCCTTCCTTCGTCCCCTCACCTTCCCACCTTCCTTCTCTCTCCCTCCTACCCTCAGTCCTCTCTCTCTCCCTCCCGTCTTCCCTCTCTCCCTCCTTCCCTCCGGTCTTCCCTCTCTCCCTTCCTCCCTCCGGTCTTCCCTCCCTCCCTCCCTCCCTCCCTCCGGTCTTCCCTCCCTCCCTCCCTCCCTCCCTCCGGTCTTCCCTCCCTCCCTCCCTCCCTCCCTCTCGCCTACCCACCTTCCCTACCTCCCCCCCCCCTCGTCCGTGCGGTGAGATGCATTATGGGTAAGATTTCCACATTCCTCTCGTCTCAGCCTGTGTACATTCCTCTCTGGATGATCATAATCTCCTTCAAGATTGCCGCTAGTGAGGCTGTGGCTACTCTGAGGCCGCAGGAAACTGATATCTCATCTCTCTCTCTCTCTCTTTTGGGTCTCTCTTTCTTTCTCTTTATTTATTTATGTATTTTTTTTTTTTTTTTTTTTTTTTTTTTTTTTTTTTTTGTCTCTCCGTTTTTCTCTTCTTGTTTCTTTTCTTTTCTCTTTCTCTCTCTCTTTCCCTCTCTCTCTCTCTCTTTCTCTTTTTGTCTCCCTCTTTCTTTTCTCTCTATCTCCTTTTTTTTCTCTTCTCTCTCCCTTTTTCTCTTCTTCTTTCCTTTACTTTCTCTTTCTCTCTTCGTTTTTTGTCTCGCTTTCTCTCTTGTGTTTTGTCTCTCTATATCTATCTTCTTTTTTATCTCTCGTTTCCTATCTTCTTTTTTTCTGTTTCCCTTTCTCTCTTCTTCTTTTTTTCCTTTTTTTTAAGGGGGGCTTCATTCTTTTCTTTCTTTGTCTTTTTCTATCTCTCTTTCTCTCTTTTTTCTCTCTCTTTTTCTCTTTGTCTCCTCTCCTTTTTGTGTGTGTCTCTTTTTGTCTTCTTTTTGTCTTTCTCTTTCTTTCTTCTACTTTGCCTCTCTCTTTCTTTCTTATTTGTCTATCTTTCTCTCTTGTTTTTATTTTCTTTCTTTCTTCTTCTTCTTCAACCTCATCTATCCACAGACACGCTCACATTTACACCTATCCTCCGTCCTCTCTGGCGTTTCCCGTTACACCCGCACTCAAAACCGCTGTCCTCTATCTCCCTCCATACAAACATGAATACGTAGATATACAAACACATTCACAAATCTGCAAACAAAAATTTACTCCTACAAAAATTAAGAAATAAGAATACAACACATAAATATATATATATATATATATATATATATATATATATATATATATATATATATATATATATATATATATATATATATACACACATATATGTACACACACACACACACACACACACACACGCACGCACACACACACACACACACACACACACACACACACACACACACACACACACACACACACACACACACACACATATATATATATATATATATATATATATATATATATATATATATATATATATAAGGAACTTCACAAACACGCAGAGGAAAACATTTGCACAAAAAAAAAAAATTATATATTAGAAATACACAAACATCTCCACAAATACAAACATCCTTATGAAACTCCAGAATTTAATACAATAGATTAATGAAATAAAATAACCATACAAACAGCAACGCATAAAATGGGAGGCTTGGTTCGAATTAACATCTGATCAACTGTCTCGAAGTCGTAAATAAAACATCCATACAAACAGTAATGCTGTCTCAGAGTCGCAAGAAAAACAACCATACAAACAGCAACGCATAATAAGGGAGGCATTGGATCGAAATAACATTTGTTCAGCTGTCTCGAAGTCGTAAGTAAAACAACCATGCAGACAGCAACGCATAAAAAGGAAGGTTCAGTTCGACTTAGCATCTGATCAGCTGCCTCAGCGTCACAAGAAAAACAACCATACAAACAAGAACACATAAAATAGGAGGCTTGATTCGACTTGGCAACTGGTCAGCTGTCTCAGAGTCGCAAGTAAACCAACCATACAAACAGAAACGCATAAAAAAGAGGTATTGGTTCGAACTGACATC
>NC_051422.1:13632846-13635346 GCF_015228065.2 Penaeus monodon
TGTGTGTGTGTGTGTGTGTGTGCTGTATGGTGCAGCGGTAGCGACCTCGTATAGCAATCTTACTGACCTGTGTTCGATTCCCGCGCCGCCAGTGCATGGTAACCCCAGCCATTCCTTGCAAACAGGGGGGTAATTCAGAAGCAAAATAAAACAAACAGCATGTCACAGCAAGAATATTCTTTGTAACAAATGGAACAAAACTGAATTATAAAATTATTAGTATTAAATTTAAAAATTATAATTATTATATACTAATAATAATGCTGATACTTTTAATAACCATGGCAATAATGCCAATAAAAATAGTGAAAGGGATATTGGAAGAGCACTTGAAACTTACCCATCATTTTAGTGAATACGCAAACAGGACAAAAATGATGACGTGAATAATACTAGAAGTGAAAATATTGCTGGAAATACTAGAGTATCTCAGGTTACACCATGTTAACGTAGCTGCTCTGAACAGCGAAGACCCACCTGTGGCTATAACTTGACAATGTGTAGGAAGTAGTTAAACAGAAGTTTTCCTTGCTAGTAGGCGAGTGAAGATGACTTGATCAAGGAAAAAAAAAACTGTAGGCTAACTTTTGTTCAAACGGAAGAAATCGGGAGATTGCTACGGGGGAAGAGAGAAGAGACTCGTCGAGATGAAACGAAAGAGTAGGGAGAATTAGAAATGAACATCGTGCAGTGCGGAAAGATGCAATGATGAACAACTGATAGAAAATAGTAAAAGCGAACATACTGACACAAGATGAACATGTGATCCGACTGATAAGAAACAAGTATTATCAGAGAAGGTAATCAGAAGGACAGAAGAATTGAGGAATTAAAGTAACAAAAATGTTTAGTTAAATCCGAGAGGTTGCAATAATCTGGACATATCACGGAAATATTTTTTTGGAGGAAGAGAAGGAGGCCGAACAGGAGGAGGAAAGAGTGAGCGGAGGAAGAACTGAAGGAAATTGCAAAAATAGTGAAAAATTGCTAGATGGAAGAGTGACGATTAACAAAATAGAGTGCGTCTGTGATTCTAAGAAAATCGATAGATAGAAATATGCTGAAATATTAACATTTTTTTTACA
Source organism: Penaeus monodon (assembly GCF_015228065.2). NCBI lineage: Eukaryota > Metazoa > Arthropoda > Malacostraca > Decapoda > Penaeidae > Penaeus > Penaeus monodon. Next base: position 13,633,932 of record NC_051422.1, read on the forward strand.
AAAACAAACAGGTTCCTGAAAGCTATAAGTATAATCAGTTTATAATTTTAACGAAGAAAATAGACACATAGAAGGAAGAAAAAAATTGCATGTTAAAAAAGGAAAAAATAAAATTGACATCAAGGAGTTCCAAAAAGACTTGCTTTGTAACTAAAACGACAAAAAGTGAAGGAAAGTTTCCTTAATAAGATCAGGAACGAAATATGAAAGAAGGGAGTTGCTGTCATCGAAGAACTGAGGATAAGATCACAGACAAAAAAGTGAAAAAATGTATATACGTAGGACATAAATAGTACCTGCAAAATTGGTATTTTTTAATGAATTTCAGGAGACTTTGAAGGGTTTTTTTTATCACAGGGTCGAAGGAGGTCGAGAAAATATTGAGATACGAGAGAGGTAAAAGAAAGGATAATAAATAAAATAAAAAGTGCGGTCAATGAAGAATGTGAAAGTGGTTGTTGGTCTCTCTTGAAGTTCTGGATGCTGTAAGTAAGAAATTCTATCGTTGGTCGAAATATTTATACAAAAGTAAGATACACTTTCTCAGATAAGAATGCAGCCTCCGGACAGTTAAATTGGCTTGATCGAAATTATTGTCGCTCAAGAAGAATAAAGAATAAGAATATCAGTGCCTCCTCTGTTGACTGTACACATTGGTATTTTCCATCAAGCTGACCAAATGGGAATTCATAGATATCCTTTAATGTAATGTAACCTATTAACAATAGCAAAGGCATCTGAGTCTGTTTGTGGTGCCAGGCGTAGTGCGAGTGTGACCAGCATAAGGCACCAGTGTGAGGATGTGCATAACGAGGTGGATATCCACTGCAGGGAACCCGCTGGTTGCATTTAGGCTCCATGCAATATTGACGAGGAAATACCCCTACCAGTCGGCACGGACGTCGAGAGAAGGGAAAACATTATGGGAAGACTAACCAATTCAGCTGATAATCAGTACCCGCTGATGGCAGAATAGGCTGGCGCTGCCGTGCCCCGGGATACATAACGCAAAGTGCAGTTTATTTGGTGAGGTTAGCTATTGTCTACCGAAAGAGGTGGTAAAAGCAAGAGGAACGAGGCTAAGTAACGCCACTTTCTCCTGTCGTAAGAGAAACAAGCTTCATCTGATTGCTGGTAAGGTGTTTGAAAAAAAAGGAACTGTAGCAATTTTAGCTTTAAAAAAGCAACATTGAGTTCCTTTGATGTCTACAGAGATTAAGAAGATAATTATATTGTGTCACGCGATTATCACGTAGTTTTTATCATTTAGATTACTTAAATGTACAGAACATGGGTTATCACTCAAGATGTTCGTTAACCGCCAGGAAAGGTACCGCCAACCTGTGTATTATGCAAGATCCTTTCTCGCTAATCTTACCGCGAGGGTGTCAATGAAGAAGCGGCTGAACCAGAAA
>NC_051422.1:13667846-13670346 GCF_015228065.2 Penaeus monodon
GGAGGAATCGAGGAGAGAACGTGGTAGAGAGAGGGAGGGAGGGAGAGGGTAGGAAGACGGGGAGAGGGAGAGGGAGAAAGAGGGGAGAAACGAGAGGAGGGAGGAGGGAGACCACGAAAGGATTAAGAAGGTAGGGAGGGAGATGGAAGGGAGGAAGGTAGGGGGAAGGGAGAGGGAGGGAAGGGGAGATGTTAGGGAGATTGGGAGGAGAGGAAAATGGAGGCAGGACTGAGAAGGTAGGAAGAAGGGGAGAGGGAAGGAGGGAAGGAGTGGAATAAGGAAGCCGTGGAGAGGGGGAAGACGAGGGAGGAGAGAGGAAGGAGAGAGTAAGAGAAGGTAATGATACTGTGGAGAAAGAGTAAGGGGGGGGAGGAGAGAGGGAATCAAGAAAGAGTGGAAATGAGGGGGGGAGGCAAAGTGAATGAAGGTGGTAGAGGGAGGATGAAGATTCGGTGTTGGGAGTCTGGAGGGGGAGGGTGGTAGGGGGGAGGGGTATTGAAAGCTCAAGGCAGTCTTTTGAACGGGGATCAAATAAGCCTAAAAATTGGGGGAAAATGAATAAAAAGGGGAAATGGGGCGTAGTGGGTGGAAGAGAAGTGAATACAACACAAAGTATTAATTCTTAAGAAGATATTCAACTGGGAATTCTGAAGTAAAATACGGTGTATCTCTTTTTTTTTCTCTGTCACTTTCATACAAAGTAATATCATGATTAGCCTTATCAAGAATACTGCTGTTGTTATTCTTATCACTGCTGATATTTGGTAATCAAACGTTTCTAATGATGTTTCCTACGAAGTTCCATTGCAATTGGACTATAAATAAAGACGTACAAATATAAAAGCGTAAAAATATCCACATCTCAAATTCGCATTTCTGCGGAGAGCTCATATTCACTTAATAACAGATAAAAGTAATTAAGATTGTTAAAAAAATCAAATTAACCATAGTTTTTAAAAATTAAATAAAAATAATTGAATTTCGAATATATGTCAACCAAAATACGTCTATTATGCTATAATTTGGAAAATAATGTAAATATCCTTTTGATAACATACGCAACGATATATTTCTCTCTCAAACACTAAAACACTAAAATCAGTGAATTAGGGTATGAGCAAAAAGCATAGTTTCGAGATATGCTCGTTTGATGTTCGCGCCACGATCAAATAACGTTGCTAAATAACTACGTAATGGCCTTTACAAGTCAAAATTAACATTGCAGTGGGGATGAGCCATAATGCCATTCAACTGCTCGACAGAAAGCACATATTTCGGTGAAAACTTTTTTTGCAATTTAGCCAATGAAATAACCTAAGAAATTAACTGTCGTGATGCTTACATTATGGACGATGCGCAGGTGTAGAATTAGAAAAAAAAAATGCTGTATCTTTATATTTGCGAAATTCGCTTCCAAATTTCTAGAACATAGAGGGGAATATTGCTGAAATATCTTTTTAAAAATATTTTACCGATTTTGGCTTTTTTCATCGTATCCTAGGTGACTCCTCCCCTCATTTTTCATAGTTATTATCATCAATAATCAACATCAATATGATCGGATATTATTATACATACTCTTTCTGCACTGCACTGATTAAAATGATACTTTCAAAAATATCTGTCCTTTTACATCACTTAGAATGAATTACAATAAATTAAAAGCATTCACATGAACACAAGACTAACATAATATTCCATTTATATTTCTGAATGGGAGACTTTTAGCCGACATGCAATTAAAGCTGAAATTATGACTAAATTTAATTACGTATATGTGGTTCTGTAATTATGAGTATTAATTTTACTTTTATGTATTCATCAGTACATTCTCTTGATCATTAATTTTATTTTATGCACAGTAATTTCAGTAGTTGTAATAACAGTGGTTTCATTATTGATATCATTATTATCATCTTTACTACTGTTGTGTTTCTTACTATTGTTATCATTATTTTATTACTATCACTATTACCATGACTATTATTATTATTTTAACTATTCCCATTATCATAAGTAGCCATATTATCCTTTTTATTATTTTTTTTATTTATTTTTATGATTTACTATTACTACTATTTACTATTGTTATCATTATTATTACTGTCATTATCATTATTGTTATTATTATTATTATCATTATTATTATTATTATTACTATTATTGTAGTTATTATTATTACTATTATTATTATTATTATTGTTATTATTATTGTTATTGTTATTGTTATTATTATTATTACCATCATCATCATCATCATCATCATCATCATCATCATCATCATCATCATCATCATCATCATCATCATCATCATCATCATCATCATCATTATCATTATTACCATTATCGCTTCATTATTATTATTATCGTTATTGTTATCATTATCATTAAACTACTAAACGGCAACAAAACAACATAGAAAAGAATAAATGATTGAACAACAAAAACTTGGGCAATTCTTCAGTAATAATAATCATCATTGCACTTCTCAAACATGAAA
>NC_051422.1:13680346-13685346 GCF_015228065.2 Penaeus monodon
TCTCACCCTCCTTCCGCTCCTCTCTCTCTTATCCTGCCTCCGCTTCTCTATTACCCTTCCTCCTCCCCTCTCTCTCTTCTCACCCCTTCCTACCTTCTCCCCTCTCCCTTCCCTCCTCCCTCTCTCTTACCCTTCCTCCCCTTCTCCCTACCCTCCCCTCTTCTCTCACCCTTCCTCCCATCCTCTCATCCTTCCTCCTCCTCCCCCTCCTCTCTTATCCTACCTTCTCCCCATCTCTCTCACCCTACCTACCGCCTCCCCCTCTCTTACCCTTCCATCTCCCCCCTACCCTCCTAAGGTAAACCAATTTCCCCCAGTGTGAAGCATCCGGGGCGAGACAGCGTAAAAATATGGGATAACCGAATTTGCCAAGAAAATTACCATATTGATTATCCAGTGAAGGAGTGAGCGCCAGAGACCCGGCTGATGGTGACAGATTACATTTCCAAGTATTCATCTATCAGTCTTTGGTAGATTCTTATTGTTTTTATTGTTATTGTCGTTTTTTTTTATTATCATTATCGTCGCTGTTGTTGCTGTTTTCGTGGTTTTGCTCTGGTTCTGTTTTTTTTTTTAATCATTATCGCTGTTTTAGTATTATTATCGTTGCTAATATTGTTGTTATTGTTGCTCTTCTTATTTTTATTATCATTATTGTTATCATTATTATTATTGTTATTATTATTATTATTTTTATTATTATTATTATTATTATTATTATTATTATTATCATTATCATCATCATTATTATTACTAACATTATTTATATTGTTAGTGTTATTGTCATCACTCTTATTATCATTGCTATTATCATTAACTGCAATAAGTGAAGGGGTGAGAGGGGGAGGGGAGTGAGGGGGAGAGGGGGAGATAAGAAGGGTGAGCGAGGGTCTGTTTTATCAGTATTGTTGTCATTAGTGTTATTGCTTTTATTCTTATTCTTATTATCATTATCATTATCATCATCATTTTTTTTCTGTTATTATTTCTATAATCACTATTATCATTTTATTACTTTTTACTGTAAATATTATTACATTGTTATTATTATTATTATTATTATTATTATTATTATTATTATTATTATCATCATTATTGTTATTATTATCATTATTATTATTATCAATATTATCATAATTATCATTATTAATATCATGTTTTATATACATTATTATTATTAATATTATATATTAATAATAATACAAATACACACATACACACACACACACCACAAACGCAATGTCTGCGTTTGTGTGGGTGTATGTGTGTGTGCGTGTGTGTGTGTGTGTGTGTGTGTGTGTGTGTGTGTGTGTGTGTGTGTGTGTTTGTGTGTGTGTGTGTGTGTGTGTGTGTGTGTGTGTGTGTGTGTGTGTGTGTGTGTTTTGTGTACTTAAACAGATACTGAACATATCACATATACAGTATGCTCCACATATTAGAGTACTTACAGTACAGATATCTTGAAAATGCTTTGTCTTTTTTGTAACTAACTATAAATGAATATTTATACATTTGTAAACCATCTCAACGTTCCTGTCGAGAGAGCGATAAAATCAGTCTCATAATGCCGTATATTCTTAAGCTAAATATGTGATTTTTATCATTATCATAATCACCAGACGAAGCCAGTAAAATATTAATCTTTTTAATTGCTTTGTTTTTATTTTAATGCAGCTTACTTTACATGCATAGTGATAATAAATGCAGATATGCAATATATAATGACAATATTTTCGTAGGAAGAATATCAAATTTAAATCATGACTGAACGGTAAAAAAAATATATATTATAAATGATTATCCGATATCTTTTATAATCCTTCTCCCTCATTCACTCCATTATTCACTCTTTCGTATTTCGAAATCGAAGTATGATTTTACCAAAAATATACACAACTTAAAGGACCCGATGAGAATATATATTTCTAAAAAAACGGATTGCATAAAACGTTTAATTTTTGTTGTATAATGATTATAAAATCGGTGTATTCAGAAAAAAATATATAAAATAAAACGGCCAAGAATTTTCATTATCCAGAAAAAAAATAACATTTGTATTACTATTGTCATAATCGTTATTTATATTCTATTACTATAACTAATATTTATATTGCTAAATATTGCTGTGGTATTAGTGTTATTACTGCTATCAATACCAATATTAGTAGTAGAGTAGTAACACAATTAATAGTAGTAGCAGCAGCAGCAGTAGTAGTAGTAATAGTAGTGATAGTAGGAGGGGGGGGGAAGTAGTGGTTAGTAGCAATATAATTTTCATTTTTCTTATTATTAGCATAATTATTATGATTCAAATTACCATTTTCATGTTGGTGTTCCTGTTATTATATTTTTTTGAATCATTAACATTAACATTACTACTTTTATCATTATTAGCATTATCATCATCATTACCATCATTATCATCATAAATATTATCTTTATCAATATCAGTGTGATTGATATTACTATGATCATTATCATCATCATCGGTAGTAGTAGTAGTAGTAATGGTAGCAGTCGCAGTATACCCACTGTTATTATTGATTGTCATTATCACCATTATTATCTTTATGATCATGATTATAATTATTTTCATTAACATCATTACAATCATTATCAATAATATTATTGATATTATCATCAATACTTTTGTCATTAATATTACTATCCATATCATTATATTCATCATTATCATTATTATCATCATCAATATCGTTATCATTATTACTTTCAGTATCACCATCATTATCACTTACAGTATCATCATCATTATAACTAGTATCATTATCATTATTATAATCATAATTAACATTATCATTATTATAATCATAATTATCATTATCATTATCAATATAACCATTATCAATACTGTTATTATAATTACCAAAATTATCATTAATAGTATCAACAATGGTAGAGTAGTAGCAGTATTATTATTACTAACATTATTATTCTCATCAATATCCATATCATCATTACCATTAATATTATTGATGACATCATCAATCATTATCGTTTTTCTACCACACAACAAACATAATCACAAGTGAAATCAAAACAAAGCAACAATCAACTGGCAATAATAAAAACAGCACCAATAAATCACAGGAAATTCCAACTATCAGAAACTCTAATACAAAACATTTAATACATAATTAAAATATTGATAACCTTTGACAACATAAAAATCAGGTCTAGAGCAGATGTTAAGCATCCAAGGACAGTTTTTAGCTGTCAACGATACGGACAAATAACGCTTATCATGGGAATAGTCAAATTAACGGTGGCCAAAGGATATATATATATATATATATATATTTTTAATTCCTCTCTCTCTCTCTTTACATACTGTGTTGTAACTTAGCCTTCAGAACTACCAGACTCATTTATGCATGTGGCAATGATAAGATATGCATAATAATTTGCATAGAATAATGATGGCGGTAATGGCTTGCGAGATTAAAGGGCTTTTTCAAAGCGGTCTTCTAAATGAATTAGTCATTCTCTAAACGCTTTTAGATCGCATGTTGAAGTATACGATAAATACAAGAGCATATTATACATTTACAAATGCTTACATAAACACATGATTTCATACATATGTGTGTGTGTGTGTGTGTGTGTGTGTGTGTGTGTGTGTGTGTGTGTGTGTGTGTGTGTGTGTGTGAAACATTCAGTAACGTGAGCATAGGGGAAAAATGAAGTTTAGTTACATATATAGATATGATTATATATATTGTGTGTGGATAGAAAGAGCGAGAGAGGAGGTGGGGGGGTGAATGAGTGAGTAGTAGGATTACAGTAGGATTAGTGTCTAGTCAGATCCGAGATTTGAAAACAGGTAGTCTCTCTTACTACGTAAAATTGTGTATGTGTGCGTGCGCGAGCGTGGTGTGGGGGGGGGGGGGTGAAGCATTCATTTCGAATAGCTTCTGACAAGCTTTTTTTTTCAAGAAACAAAAAAGCATCAGTTGTATGGGCTTTTCATTGAAATCAAATGTAATTATAAAAATTATTTCAAAGGAGTAGGTTATTAGTTCAAATATCTACGAACGATTAAGAACTAACCGACATTCAACAAGGGATAATCCATACTTGCAGATTCATCCCGCTATAGATAAATAGATAAATATACCATATAGCAACCAAATTAACCGATAATAGTCTTAGAAACATCAGATTTGCTGTGTGATCTCATCCGCGTACCAACAAAACATTTAAAAGAAAATAATAACTGGTGACAGAAGCAGCAGCGACTTGGGTGGGGGGGAAACAGGACAGCAACAGGGCGACATAAAGCGGAGGAACTTTCAGCAGACGAAACACCTGACGTAGCAGGCAACAATGACGTCACGTAATTTACGAAATTCTTTATTTTGCTTTTTTTGTGAGGATGGAAGAGTAATAACAAGACGGAAAACATTGAATCTATTTAACGTGTGCTTTCTAATTGTTCACTTATACAACAATGGATGAAATATCCTAAAGAATGTTGTGCGAATAGGATGTTTCGAGTCATCCGAAGAACACTGGTTCGAATCTTTAATAATAAAAGTTTACTTTTTTATAACACTTAAGTAGATTAGTGTTATTTATCTTTATATATATATATATATATATATATATATATATATATATATATATATATATATATATCAAGATACAAGACGGGTTGGATTCCATGTTTTCCGGCTTTTTAATACAAAAATACATAAAAGGCAAAGGTTCACTGACCTGTAAAAGTCTCCCATACTATTAAACAGTTTCTATGTTGACTTTAATCTAAAGAAAATTGTAAAAAAATTGAGGCTATGTAAATCTGTCAGTTCTGACACAAAGAGGGAGGCTGGGTCCCCCAATGCAGCATGCTGTCGCCTTTCGTGTTATTATCTAATCATTAGATAATAATCATTACCTGTCGTGCACTCACCAAGATAAAAGGATTTTAAACGAATACCGATGATGAAGAGTGTGTATATAATTATGCATTCTGACATCAC
>NC_051422.1:13690346-13695346 GCF_015228065.2 Penaeus monodon
CCTAACTTGGCTGCTGCATTATAAATTAGTCTGCAAATAATCTTTAGTGATAGTCTAACGTCGAAGACCATGGCACATCTCTGTGCGATTAAATAACATAAATATTATTTGGTCCTCTATAAGGAAAACCGCCAAGGATTTATGACGTCACGTAATTTACAAATATCTATATTTTGGACTCTATGGGTATGGATGAGTCATAGCCAGAGTAAAATATATTATAATGTGATTTAATGTGCATTCTTTGGATGTTCACTTGTTCAAAATAAACTAGAAATAATACATATTAATGAAAAAATATATCAGATCTTGTTCGCAGTTTCGAATCCTCCGAACATCACTGGTTCGAATCCTTAGTTATAAACAATTACTTTTTTTTTCTTTTCTTTTCTTTCTTACTGCTTTATAAGATGAAAGCATTGATTAGTGTACTTATATTTCCACTTTTTAATATTTCAAGATTTCTAGACTTTTCATTGTTGAAAATACAAAAATGGAGAGGGTTTTCTGGCCCGTTAAAGTGCCCCCTGTATATGAACAGTTTCTATATTAACCTTAAGAAAATAGTGAAAAATAAGGTTACAGAAATTTAGCAGTTTTGAAAGAGAGAATGCAGGTTGGCTCCCCAGGACAATGCACTGTCACCTTTAGTATATTTTCTGGCGTATTTCATAGAATAAAAAGTTAATTGTATCAGTTCGGATATGTGTGTGCTATCATTATCAACATAAGTTTTTTCATCATCTTTTTTATTTTTAATAAATATACATTGCAGTGGCATAAACTCTACTTGTGCCCTCAAAGTAATGAAGTAATTTTAAATGAATATTGACGCTGAAGTTTGTTTATGTTACTGTGCACTCTGGCATAATTATACCCATACATAAACCCACTTACACATAACCGCAGTCACTTGCGCTCACATATGCTCGCAATATCTCTAATTTACACCCACAAGAGCTTCCCACATTCTCATATGATATTGCTGTATGAAGTCAAATAAGCCATGGAAACCTGTAAAAAGATGTTCTTGACTTTCTGAGGCAGCCTGAGTGGAGTTATATAAATCTTCATATGCAATTCTGTAAACACACATAACCACCTAGATTAAGAGCAGCCAATTATACATAAACATAAATACACTCAGGCACAACACACGCAAACATGCATACATACACACAAATGTATTTTTGCAAAGAAACACAAAGGCACCCACATATAAAGGCACACACACACACTTCATAATAGATAGATGTCGATACATAGATGTGCAAAGACAAAGAGACAACTAGATAAATAAACAGGCAGACTGAGATAAATATAAGGAAACGTTGTAAACCATACAAATACATATCCGTCTCATGTGATTAGACGCTCTGACTAACAAAACATCATCATATTCCACTTTGTTTTATTTGCAAATCATTGAAAACAATAAAACCAGTCCCTATGCAAATTATACACGCACATACACATATACATTACACATTAACCTTCTTCAAATGCTATCTGATTTCCTTTGAATTATATTCTATTACATTCATACTATAAGCAGATGATATTTGGAGACATTAATTAAAACTTCCATGTCATATACAGAATTTTCTACTTCCTGGTAGCAAAGTAAAAGGATAATCACAAAAGGTTAACGTTGCAGCACTTTGTCTGGGAAGTCGTTAAGTCTAGTTTTCCTTCAGTTCTCCTTATCATACAATAGTTTCTTTGTTGCATTCTTCACCAACTTCACTCAAGTCATTATAATTAGATAAATTAAAGATATTATGAGCTCAAGCTTTTTGAGGTAAAACATTACTGAGATTTTATCTAGAAACACAAGTTGTTACACGAGAAAAATGTTACTTTGCACGCCTGTGGTCCTCTACAGCATCTTGTCTGCATAAAGGAGTTATTGGAAACGAAGTAGTGACCATAATGGTTAATATTTTTCTTTGTTTTTAATTTGTTTATTTGTCAAATAGACAGACTGGTCGAGGAGATATTAATACAAATAATAACTGCTGTGAATAATGGTTGTGGAACTGACAAACCATGAAAAAGACAAACTTCCTCGATTTCGTTGACTTCCTTGTAATAAAATTGCATATAATTTCTTGTGCAATGGCTTTGCTTCGCGAATTTGCTTGGTTGAATCCGCTTGTAATATTTCTTATTCTCTGTGGTTATCAAGACTTAACAAATAAATTGATTAATAGATAAATAATCTTGTTATTGATATGCACACCATCTTTTAAATTGCAATCATTGTCAGAGCTGACTTGTCTTATTTGTGTCGATTTTGTGCTTGTTGTACTCATATATCTAATTATATGAGCACTGTATATACAGTATATATATATATATATATATATATATATATATATATATATATATATATATGTGTGTGTGTGTGTGTGTGTGTGTGTGTGTGTACGTACATATATGTATGTGTATATATAGATACATATATATATATATATATATATATATATATATATATATATATATATATATATATATATATATATTTTTTTTTTTTTTTTTTTTTTTTTTTTTTTTTTTTTTTTTTTTTTTTTTATATATATATACTGTGTATGTGTGTGTGCGTGTGTGTGTGTGTGTGTGTGTGTGTATGCATGTATGTATGTATACACATACGCCTGTCTGTCTATGCTATATCTGTGTGTGTCTGCCTGTGTCAGTTTGCATGCTATCTCTCTTTATGTGTGTGTGTGCGTGCGTTCCGATGGCAACAGTGTGAGGCTAAATTATTTCAATGTACAAATATACTTTCTCTCTTTTTCTGCCAAGAGCTAAAGAAAAGATAACACCAAAATAGTCTTAATATTTTAACAAAACACATAAAAAGTTAGAAACATGTACAGCAATTTGTATCTAAAGAATTATCCTATAAGATTAATGCACTAGAGACAGGTAACAGCATAAAAATGAATGTAATATCATTATGTTATTAAACTGTTTAAAAAGGCGAGGAAACTTTATGTGTTGTTTAATTTTTCTTTCTTCCTTTTTTTCCTTTTCTTTTCCCTTTTTCAGGCTTTTATTTTTCGTTATCTGCATTTGCATTTTTCCTTGTCCTTTAAAAAAGAAAACTAAATAATTATCATTGTCGTTTTCCTTCTACATTATGCTTACCATGATTATGATTATAGTCATACCATAATTGTCTCTGAACCGTATTAATTGCGACAAAACAGGTATGAATAAGAATGGATATCTTCACAATACAAGAGATGTATTTGACCGGTTTCGATTATATCTTCGTCAGAAATACTGTATAAGGTGTAATCGAAACCGGTCAAATACATCCTTTATATTGAGAAGATATTCATTCCCCTTTTTATGTGACAATCATTCCAGATTATTTAATTTGGCGTTGTTTCTATTAATGTCTCTATTTCATCAATACTAATGCTGATCACATCTGCTGCCATAACTGATGTCAAAGTGGTTATTATCGCATTATTGTTAATACTGTTAATATAATTAGTTTGTGGCCCTAATTGTACAATTAAGTCTGCTGTTACTATTCCTACTAAGATCATAATCATTATTGTTATTATAATCATCATTATCATTATTATTATTATTATTATTATTATTATTATTATTATTATTATTATTGTTATTGTTGTTATTATTATTATTATTATTATTATTATTATTATTATAATTATTGTTATTTTATTATTATTATTATTATTATTGTTATTATTAATATTATTATAACTTCTACTATTACTATTATTTTTTTATTATCTCGTTATTATCACTATTATTTTTATCACTTATTATTACTGTTTTTAAGATTTTTTTCTACTATTATTATCACTATCATTATTATGATTATTATTTTTGTTGTTGTTATAATGATTATCATTTTCGTTATCATCGTCATTGTCATTACCATCATCATTATCACTATTGTTATCGTTATCATTATCATTATCACTATCATTATCATTATATTCATCATTATCATTATCATTATCATTATCATTATCATTATCATTATCATCATCATTGTCATCATCATTGTCATTATCATTATCATTATCATTATCATTTTCATTTTCATTATCACCATCGTCATTGTTACTGTTATTGTTATTATTATTGCTATTATTGTTACTATTACAATTACTATTAATACCATCCTCATCATTAGCCTCATAATAATACCATACTATTTTTCATCATTATCATAACCATGTATTATTGCTTTTATCATCATTATTATTATCACCATATCATCATTATTACTATTACTATGAAGAATGGAAAAACACTCTTCCGTGCTGACACTATGGAAGAAAAATCCGCAATACAAAAACTAGATTTGTTGAAAATGAGACTCCGGGGAAGGTACTATCACTATTATTATCATTATTATCATTATTGTTATTATTATCGTTATCCTCCTTATCATCATCTTCATATTCTTCTTCTTCACCAATATTATCATCTATATGATTTTTTTTTTTTTTTTCTTTCCTTCTTTTTCTTTTTTTTTTTTTTTTTCTTTTTTGACACGGAATTCAACTTTTAAAGCAAGAGTCATTTCCACTAGTATTAGTTTTCTAAAGATTTCCATAATTTCACCTTTCTTTTTCTTCTTTTTTTCTTTTTCTTCTTCTTTTTCTTCTTTACTCTATCCATTATTTATTTTTTTTCTCCTTTTTTTTTCTTCCTTTACTTTATCCTTCCCTTCATTTTCTTTTTGTGTATTGTTTTCATTGTTTTATCCTTTCCTTATTTTTTCTCTTTTCTTTTCGTGTATCTATTTATTTATTTCATTAGCTTATCCTTCATTTTTGTCTTTTCGCGTTTCTTTTTTTCGTTAGTTTATTGTACCTTCATTTTATTTCTTTTTTTCTAACGTGTTCCTTCTTCATCGCATTTGTTCCTTTTTTCTTCTCTCTCTCTTTCATTTCTTTTATCTTCTTTGTTTGTGTGTATGTGTGTTTTTTTTTTTTTTTTTT
>NC_051422.1:13705346-13707846 GCF_015228065.2 Penaeus monodon
CGGATCTCAGATCATAATCGTCCTGCTTTTCCCTCTTTTTTTCTCTCTCTTTCTCTTTCTTCCTTTACGTTTTTTTTTCTTTTAGTTGCAGCCTGTCTTAAGTAACACTCTCATTACTTAAGAAAGCCTTAAGATTGTGCAATCATATCCACACACACGTAAGAGATTACATAACCATATTTTTTTTCTTGTGCAGTAAGCCATTAATAATGAATCCGTGGAAAAGGTAATTATGTTTCAACCGAGTACACAAAAAAAGCAAAACTTATTACCCTAGGCGAGTGGGAGGTTGCGTTCCAGCTTGCGTTGATTTTTTGTCTTCTATTTTTTTTCTCACCAGTTTATTTATCTATCTGTTCATTTACTTATCTATTTATCTGTTTATTCATTCACTCGTTTGCTTTGGAGGAGGATTATCGATTGGTTCCTTCGTTTGTTAGTTTGTCTGCAGGATTTCAAAGAAAAGTTACTGACGAATTGTGGGGGAATATGTATGGGTGTTTTTGCCATGGCCCTGGAATCCTTTGACAAGATCCGGATCCAGATAGTGACTAGGTATTCAATTAGAGTAGAACTGTTGTTTTTTTATTCTTAAAAAAGAGGTATTTTTCCCCAAAAATATATGATAGTGAAACGAGAATTTTTTATTCTAAGAAGAGAGCAATTTTTTTCCAGAATGTATGACAGACATGCTTATTTTGGATTTGGATCTGAGTGGTTTCTAGTTAACATTGTTGTTGTTGGTGGTGTTTCTTGTGTTTATTCTTAATATTAACTCATATTTTATAAGTGTTTGTTATTATCATCATCATCATTATCCTTACTATCATATTTTGTATTAATATCTTTATCATTATCATTATCACCATCACCCAAGTCACAAACATCATCACCACCATCCTCATTACTATTAATATCATCAGTATTGCCATTATCATTATAACGCAAGCAACACTATTATGACTGACACTGTTACGGATATTATGACCACAAGTATAACATTATAACAAACAGCATTTCGGACGGAACCACAAAGAAAAGAAACTAAAGAATTTTCCTCGTGTTTTCGGAATTGTCTTGAATAAATTCGTGAGTTCACGTTTGTACCACACATATATTGGTTAGCTGAATAAGAATATGAACACCATAATGTATGTACAGTCACGGACAAAAGTAGTATCGTGAATGAGATTCCGAAAACCTCCGAACCTTAACACCAAGAGTCACATGATCCGGGTATTTGAAAAGGACTTCGAAACATGTTTTTAACACGACTTTTGAAACGCGACTGCACAGATATGAAATGGAACACGGCCACAATGTTCTTTCGTGCTGTGGGTGTATTTTAATTTCTGCATTGTTGCTGTTCTTCTATTTATGTTACGCACATTTTGATATCGTTCACATATATATTTGTATTAAACGTTCACACACATATTTGTATAAACATTGTTGACACCTTTATCTCAAATGCAGGCGTCTAAAAGTCTTTTCAGATCAATTCGTTTATTGAATATTCAGTGCAATCTCATGATTACACTGCATTAACGTATCGATGCTTAAGTTATAAATGAAATTTAAGTAACAAAACTCAACATAAGCATTTTCGGGTAAATGGTCTAAGAATACCTCATGGCCTTATAAATTTATGTATTCATGTTGTCTACGCGGCATTTGATTAAAAATATATATATTCAAAAATAAAATATAGGCAGAGCGCAATGTAACAACGGAAACGTTCAAATATATTCAGCGAGTTTTTTGTTAAAAAAAAAAAAGAACCTCACTCGGACTTTGCTCTGTTCTGCGCCAAGTCAAAAACTACTAATTACAGGCCACGTTGCAATAACAATATTTTCTTTGGAATGTTGGAAGTGCTTATCAATGTGTGTTTCTCCCACCGCTGGAAAATTAAGTTGACTGTGAAGTATTATTATGAGGTATTTGTGCTTTTAAGTATGACTAAGATCCCACGGCGATGATAAGTACCAGGAAAGTGGATCCTATTAGAGTCAGCTTCATTTTTTTCTACTTTAAAGAGTAGTTTTCGTCTAAAGGAACTAGTATAAAAAATTGCATGTTTTATGTGACGACTTCAGTTCTAGGACCGTGGTGGTAGTAGTAGTAGTAATAGTAGTAGTAGTAGTAGTAATAGTAGTAATGGTAGTAACATTAGTAGTAGTGGTAGTACAATTAATAGTAGTAATAGAATTTGTAGTGGTAATAGAATTATGAGTAGTAGTAATAGTAGTAGTAGTAGTAATAGTAATAGTATTAGTAGTAACATCAATAAATCCTTATTATTACTGTTTTGTTGTTCTTGGCGTTAATACTATTGTTATTATGATTTTCATTTAGTTTATTATTGTTTATTTTTATAGCATTATCATTATCATTGGTGCTATTACCACCATTATTGTTATCATCATGATTTATCATGATCCGCTGAAACAATAATAATAGCATTTTTTTTTTTTTTTTAGTATTGCTGTCATTCCAA
>NC_051422.1:13715346-13717846 GCF_015228065.2 Penaeus monodon
AGTGTGTGTGTGTGTGTGTGTGTGTGTGTGTGTGTGTGTGTGTGTGTGTGTGTGTGTGTGCGTTCGCGCGTGAGTGCGTGCGTGCGTGCGTGTGCTGTGTTGTGTTTATCAACCTTATACATATGATATGATCAGAAGAGAATGTAAGCGCAAACTGTGGTGAAATTACTAGTAATGATAATAATTATAACAATAATACCAATAATTAAACAATTATGAATCTCCGGCCCATCAACTCTCCAAATACACAAATCATTGTTAGATTCACAACACGGATGCCAATCACTAACAACACGCCGTAGGCAATGGACAGACTAAGCTCAGAGAGACAAATAAAATGATGGAAAAGAAGAATATCATGCCAGACAGCAGCTCTAAGAAACGATATCAGAAAATTAAATGAAACTATAAGATTGAGGAACAAGGAGAAACAACTGCATGAAAGCTGATGCCATGGAGGAGTGTAAATTGTGTCGGAGGAACTAATGCAAAAGAAAAATTTGAAGGCTAAGCTATAAACCTAGTGAGTCAATATCGATAAAACAGACTTTCTTTCTTTACAAGTTTTTATTTTTAAAAAAAGGGTTCAAGGCAAAGATCCGCTTACAAATGAGAGCAAAAGATTTGGGCAAACATTTAGGATAATGAGGTGAAGTGCAATTAAGAGAAATGACCGGTAAAGTGCGTATAAACGCCTTGTACAAGAGTGTGTGTTCGGGCACAAGAGTACCTTAACAAGCTGAGGAAGTGGCAATAGAGAAAATTGTAATGCAACACCTGCGCAAAGTACCGAAATGGAGATCTTCGAGACCTGTCAGCGGTGATTATGGACAGTAATTGAAAACTGAAGTGCTACACTGCGGATTTTTTTCCACGACTTAGGAGGAATCTGGGATAATAAATGAAAAAAATATGTAATTAGAGACGGAAAATACATCTGCCTACGATGTGGAAACCGCTCACTGAATTAATCGCCTTTGAACTGCTCCCACTTGGAATCAAACAATATCATGCACATGTCAGCAGAACAGACAGGTTGTTGGAAAAAAAAAGTTGGAGAACCAAAAAACAACTGCACATTCATATAATACTGAACGATAAACAGGCTTTGGCATAGCGCCACATTTGTAGCTAGAATGCCTCTCAAATTTCTGGAAAACAGAACCCCATACAGGAGGAACAAGGAAAGAAAAGTAAAGATATTTTCCAGTGTGCACTTTGCCTCTTGCTTTATTCGGTCTCCATTATCAGCGCTGCTTAAATACATGCAAGGTGATTGGCAATTCTTATCGAAACAATCTAGATGCCTAATAATTATATAGGAATGTTAAAAAAGTAAACTGATTTCAGAGTTGGCGGGATGTTTTATTGAGTGAAGGGATGTAATTGCCAGGAGAGGGGGGGAGGCAGGAATGAGAGATGACCAAAAAGGTTTATGATACCCAAAATCAGGATTAAACACCGGGAATATCATCCTTAATATTGGTATCCATTATACACGACAGAGGTAATAGAGTAGTTAAAAGTAAAATTACAAATATATATATAAATGTGCTAAATATCAATAAGCATAATATATGCGGGGAAAAGAACAGGAACACTGTACACGTGATATACTGAATGCCAAAACTTGGCACAGACAGAAGATAAATGCAAAAGGCTTGATGAAGTGACCGCCATCTTTCAGTAGTGTTTATGAGCAAGAAATTCAAATCAGAGTGATAAGAATTATTATGATCAAGTGAATAAAAAAAATAGTCTTTGGACACGAGAAAGCAGTATCAATACATGAGTTTCTATTCAAACTGAAACTCGCATTGGTTATAATAAACCAGACACTGTGATATACAATACAAAAGAAAAAAATGCCAGATGATTGATGGAAAAGTCAGGCCACCACAACGACCTGAAATACAATTTAGAAATTGTGGAATCACTAATTGAACAAAGCAATAATATTGATAATGACTGCAGTATTTTTTCGTAATCATGATTATCATTGCTTTAAAATAACTAATATAAAAATAAGGTCGTCAATAGCAATATCCATTAGGTGTAGTTAATAATATTGACTCAAATCATGAAGATAATGACAGAAGGGAAAACAATAATAATACCATTACTGCATCAATACTAGTAGTAGCATCCTTTATCTTATTATTATCATTACATCATTATCATCATCATTATTATTATTATTACCATTGTCGGACATCAGAGAGAACTATAACAACAAGTAGATCCGGCTAACAATCCGCCCAAGAGAAAATAACGGTAAATCTGAATATAAAACGGCATAACAAGGGTCCTAGTCTTGTCTGATCACCAACCAGGAGGCAGTAACTCGAAAATCACCGATCGTCAACTCTTCAGATGTACTTCACATGATTAATGATCCAACGTACCCGATTTACAATAAGGATAACGACGCAACTACGGCTGGATCCAATGCTAAAGGGAGTTGAGGAGGAAAAGGGACTCTGGGGGTTGGCTGCGCAGT
>NC_051422.1:13722846-13725346 GCF_015228065.2 Penaeus monodon
ATTATTATTATTATTATTTATTATCATTATTATCATTATCATCATCATTATTATTATTATCATCATTGTTACTATTATTATCATTATTATTATTATTGTTATCATCATTATTACTATTTTTATCATTATTATTACTATTATTATCATTATTATTATTATTATTATCATTATTATTATTATTATTATTATTATTATTATTATTATTATTACTATTATCATCATCATTATTATTATTACTATTATCATCATCATTATTATTATCATCATCATTATCATTATTATCATCATCATTATTATTATCATCATCATTATTATTATCATCATCATTATTATTATTATCATTATTATTATAATTATTATCATCATTATTGTTATTGTTATTGTTATTTTGATTGTTATTTTTATTGTTATTGTTATTGTTATTATTATAATTATTATTTTTTTTATTATTATAATGATGATCATGATTACTATTATTATTATTGCTATTATTATATAATCATCGTTCTTATTAACAGTATTGTTATTACTCTTATTATGATTATCATTCTTAATATTATTATCATTGTTATTATTATTGTTTTTTATATTGGAAATAGTAGTAGTTATTATTGTTCTAGTTTTAAGTCTATCAACGATATTAGCATTACCACCAGTATTAGTTTGTAGAAGCATTGGTATTAACATTAGTATTATCATCATTATTTATCATCAACATCCTATCATTAATAATCCTCTTTGTCTCTCCCCACCTCCCTCACCATCATCCTCTCCCTCCATCTCCCTCTTCATTACCATCCATCTTCTTCTCCTACATCCTCGTTCTACCCAATCAGGTGACGTAACAAGCTTAATAAACTCAATCTTCTATAATAAAGTATACATAAAAGGATCCTTTTTGTTTGTATTCGTGTTTTGCGTATGTTATAGGAAAATTGCTGTTATGCTTTGATTTGATTTGTCTTGTTTAGTTAGTTAATTTGAATGGTTTATTTGTCTAGCTTGTTAATGTTGAGTTAGTATAGTTTGTGTGTGCGTGTTTGCGTGTGTGTTTGTTTGTATATGTGTGTGTGTGTGTGTGTGTGTGTATGTGTATGTGTGTGTGATTGGCTCTGCACTTGTTTATGTGTGTTTTTAAAACTCTGTATAAATGCATTTATAATAATAATGGCACAACACTTCCTTTAGAGAAAACAATATAGAACATATATTTTTTTTTTACAGTGTCATCAAAGTAATTATGATCTACCTTCTTATCTTACATATATTATTCATAATTACATTTGCCACAATCTATCAAAAATCAAGATACACTAGAGAGGACGTTAGGAAGGGGCAGCCAGTCAGGCAAAAGTAATATCAAACCTGATTACTTTCTTCACATTTCGACATGTTTTCCGTATAGCATTTTTATATCCCGACAAAACCCAGTTGACGATCAAAAATTTGTAACAGTATATCCTCGCCCTATTAAAGCTCCCCCCCCCTCTTTTCTCTTGGAAAATCGAAAAAATTACGACTTTCATAAATTCGAAAATTGAATTAGACTTCTGCTCCACCCAAGGGCCATCTCAGAGGCACTCGCTCCTTTGTCAGGAAGAAATTTTTGAATATCTTTTGACAAGAAGCTTTTTCTAATATGGACGCTGTTATAAAACATTTACTTTTACCGCTTCTCCTCTGAATTCCTTTGGACGGCTTTTGTGATCTCTGGATTAAAAGGCTGTCATGTGGCTGGAACATACAGTACAGGTATGCGTATGTACGTGTGTGTGTGCGTGTGTTACGTGTGTGTGTGTGTGTGTGTGTGTGTGTGTGTGTGTGTGTGTGTGTGTGTGTGTGTGTGTGTGTGTGAATGTGTGTGTGTCTGTGTGTGTGTGTGTGTGTGTGTGTGTGTGTGTGTGTGTGTGTGTGTGTGTGTGTGTGTGTGTGTGTGTGTGCATGTGTGTGTGTGACTGATATGACTGACTTACGAGTCACAGGAAGCCATGAACAAAATAAACAAGAAAATTTCCAAGCAAACGCTCCCTCTCGTGCTTCCAACAAATATTTGAGAATAAAGAAGAATACACATAAAAAACAAATAATTGACACGAAGGAAAAAAAAAACAGATAAGCCGATGAAAGCAGGCCGATTCTTCCTCTTATCTCTCTTTACTTATTCATTAATTTAGTTATTCAGTCATTTATTTATTCATCTATGCATTAGTTGAGGATGAATAGTGCAGCAGCTCTGGCCCAGACCTGCACGCATCCCATCAACAGCAGCCACATCTCGCGACCCGACACCGAGCAGCCACAAGGTCAGGACAGGTCAGTTCAGGTCAGGTCACACATCGTCTTCAGGTCAGATCAGGTCACATATCGTCTTCAGGTCAAGTCAGGTCAGGTCACACATCGTCTTCAGGTCAAATCAGGTCAGGTCATCGTCTTCAGCGCCCATCCAGCAGAGCATCCACCTTCAATCGATCGATTTGTAATATTGTAAGTGATAATGAAT
>NC_051422.1:13727846-13737846 GCF_015228065.2 Penaeus monodon
TCTCCTTCATCCTCCTCTTCACCCACTTTCTTCGTTTCCCCCTTCCTCTACCGACCAATTTTCCTTATCCCTCCTTCTCCTCTTCCTACATGACTTCTCATTCCCCCATCCACTCTCCTCATATCCTCTTACACCTCCCTCTACCATCCTTTACTCACCCATTCTTCCCTCTCCCTCTCTCCTTCTCCAGCATCCCCCCGTCTCCTCCCTCCCTCTTTCCCCCTGTCCACCCTCCCTCACTCCCTCATTCCCTCTACCTCATCCCTCCTCCCCTCGCACCCCTTTCCTCTAACCCCTCTCCTCCCTCCCTCCCTCCCTCCTTTGCTCCTCTCCCCCAACCCTTTCCTTCCCTTCCCCCCCTAATTCCCCTACCCTCTCACCACCACTAATATGCCCCACTGCTCGAGAGAAACACCAAAGGGCCTTAACACTCAGGGTCTCAGTACCTCCTTCAGGTAACCCATACGAGGAGTCTTCTCTTACGTAAATCCCGGGTCAAGGTATGCTTTGTTGGCGTATTTCATTGAATAAGTAAAGATGGGACTGATTGGGGTGTTTTCAGATGGTGAGAGACAAAGGGCAAGGAAAAATAAATAAACGGGGGGAGGGGATAAGGAGGGAAGAGGGAAGAAGGGAAGAGCCAAGAAAAGGGGAAGAGGAAGGACAAAGAAAAAGGGGAAGAGGAAAGAGGGAAGAGAAGGGAAGAGGGAAGTGCAAAGAAAAGGGGAAAGAGGGGAAGGGTAGAAGCGATGAAGATAATCTTTGGTGGTTTAAGAAAAAAAAAGAAAAAAATGTAACTGATGTGAAAAGGGAGTTGGTGGTAAAGGGAACAAATATGAAACAAATAAACAAAGGCGAAGAGGGGAAGCGAAGGAGGAAAGGTGAAAAGTTTTCTCAAAAAGTGAAATAAAAATAAATAAATAAATAAACAAATAAATGATGATAATTTTAATAAATATAAAATAAAAATAAAATAAAGGTAAATGATAAAAAAAAAAATACATGATAAACGTAAAAGGGATGACGACGACGATGACGACGACGATAACAACAGCGAAAACTATGACAATAAAAAGAAGATAAATGAATAAATAGAGAAATAAAAAGACAGAGACACGAAGTAAGAGTGCACGGAAGAATGAGGCATTGTGGTCCGACACCTGAGTAATTTCTCCGATCTCTTGCGCTTGAAGTTGTGATGACTCTTAATTAGGCAGGTAAAATGGAGAGGGGGGGGGAGCGGGGGGAAGAGAAATAATAAGAGAGAGAAGAGCGGACGGAGAGAGAGGGTGAGGAAGGGGGGGGGGGCAGGGAGAAGAAGGGAGAGCGAGAGAAGGCCAGAGAGAAAATGGAGAGGGAGAGAGAGAGGGAAAGGGAGGGAAGGAGTAAGATTTTGAGGAAGGGAAAAGAGAAAGGAATGGAGAGGATTACATAGACAAGAGGAAAAATATGGACAGCGAAGCAGACAAAAAGAAGGACAGAGACAGAGAGAAACAGACAAGAAAAGAGAAAGTGGTCGAAGAAGAAAAGAAAAAGGAGAAAAACTGACAGCAAACGATAAAGACAGGCAAGCAGACAACGAAAAAGAGACAAACTAGGAGACTGAAAGAGACGCTAACAACCGTATTAAGCGGGAGAGAAGAAAGGCCGAAAGAGATAAAATTGTCAAGCAAAAGCCCAAAAGGGACCGAACCCGACAGTCAGAAAGAGACAGAAACAAGAGAAAGAGAAAAAGAGAGAGGGTGAGGTGTAGAGAGAGAGCAAGGGAGATGGAGGGAGGGAGGGAGGAAGGGAGGGAGGGAGGGAGGGGGAGGAGAGAGAGAGAGAGAGAGAGAGAGAGAGAGAGAGAGAGAGAGAGAGAGAGAGAGAGAGAGAGAAATAGAGAGAGAGGGGGGGGGGGAGAAAAAAGAAATAGAGAGAGGATGAGGGGTAGAGAGAGAGAGCAAGGGGAAGAGAGAGAGGGGGAGGCAGAGAGAGACATAGAGGAAGAAAAAGGGAACGTGAGGGAGAGGGGTAGTGAGAGAGAGCAAGGGAGGGAGAGAGAGGAAGAGAGGGAGGGAGGGAGGGAGGGAGGGAGGGAGGGAGAAAGAAAGAGAGAGACAGATTGATACATAGACAGAGGAGAGAGAGAGAGGAGAGAGACAGAGAGAGAGAGGAAGAAAAAGAGAACGTGTGTGTGTGTCAATCTTTCTCTCTTCTTTCTTCTCTCTCTCTCTCTCTCTCCTCCCTTCTCTCTCTCTCCTACCCCTTCTTGCTCTCTCTTTCTCTCTCCTCCCCCCTTCTATATTTATGTATCCTCCCCCCTTATCTATCTCCTCCCCCATTCTCTCTCCCCTTCTCCCCTCCCTCTCCTCCCCTCCTCTCTCCTATCTCTTCCCAGGATAGACTCTTCCCCCACTCTCCCTCTCCCTCTCCCTCCCCCTCTCCCTCTCCCCCCTCCCTCCTTCCCCCTCTTCTTCTCTCCCTCCCTCTTTCCCCCTCTCCCTCTCCCTCCCTCTTTCCCTCTCTCCCCCTCCCTCCTTCCCTCTCCCTCCCCCTTTCCCTCCACCTCTCCCTCTCCCT
Organism: Penaeus monodon; assembly: GCF_015228065.2. Lineage (NCBI taxonomy): Eukaryota > Metazoa > Arthropoda > Malacostraca > Decapoda > Penaeidae > Penaeus > Penaeus monodon. Next base: position 13,730,409 of record NC_051422.1, read on the forward strand.
CTCCCAACCTTCTTCCCTCCCCCTATCCCTCTCCCCCTCCCTTCTTCCCTCTCCCTCTCCCCCTCCCTCCCTCCCTCCCTCCCTCTCCCTCTCTCCCCCCAACCCTTTCACGAGAACTTCATTTCCCAGTTCGTCCATAAACTACAACACAGGGGACGGTCGAACAAAAGACACCCAGGCTCTCTCCACGCCCATAAACCTCTCCCTTTTTCGGTTTAGAACAGTAAAAGAAAATATGAAAAAAAAGGAATAATGGGGGAAAAAGAGATAACAGTGGGTAAGCTCGAAGAATAATGGTCGTGTAAAAATTGGTGGACAGAATTGTCATGGTGAGTTAAATGAATGATGGTTGTCTCCGAGTCAAAGGAAACGATATGTCTTGGTTTGTTAAATGCATAATGATTATCGCTAATTAATGTGGCATAAGAAGTAAAAAATATATGTATCAGCAATAATAGTTCTGATAATAGTAATAGTAATAGTGATAATAATAATGAAGATGATGATAATAATGATGATGATGATGACAATGATAATAATAATAATAATAATAATAATAACAATAATAATAATAATAATAATAACAATAATAATAATAATAATAATAATAGTAACAACAATAACAATAATAAATAAATAAGCAGTGGCATATACGCCATCAATTCCCATTCATCTGAAGCAATGAGTCTCAGGCTGGGGTCCCCGAACCCCTGGGGTCCACAAAGGCAGTGCCAGGTTCCATGAGCTCAGTTCAGCATTTCGAGAAGCCCCACCATTATATATATAATTACTTACGATAAAGGTGCTATATTTCAGATGTTCATATTTTTTCCTGTTGTTGGGTATGGATTAATTTTGGCATTAATGGATGTAACTATAGCCAGATCTTGAAAAAAAAAAAAAAAAAAAAAAGGAAGAAGGGAAAATATGTCCCGTGAGAAAAAATCGTTCACAAAAAATGGGTCCTTAGTTACGAAAAGTTTAGGAGCCCCTTAAATGAAAGTGGTAGTAAATGCCACTGTAGATAGCATTGGTATCAATGGTAATAGTGACGAAGGCGAAGGTGATCATGCAAGCGATAATGATGCGTTTAGTTAATGTATAGTGATAAGTTACGTAATAATGGAGAACTCATAAAATTACCTTAACAACAAATAACAAATATCAATAAAGATGAAAATGTGATATTAATAGCATCAATGGAAGTCAAAATAATATTGACAGTGATAATAGAAATGATGATGATAGTAATGATGATAATGATAATAATGATCAGTATAATGACCATTATCTTAATAATTATTATTAAAAGAACAATCAGACTTAGGATAATGGTAAAAGCTATGTTGGTAATAATAATGTTAATAATGATAATAACAATGATAACTATGATAATGGTGACAAATAATAACTCAAAATATCAGTAGTGACAATAATAATAATGATAATATTATTATGATATTTAATGGTATGATGAGAATGATATAGCAATGATGAAAAAAATAATAATATTGATCATAGCAGTAACTTAAATAACACGTATAATCATGGAAGTAAGCATGTGTTTTTTCTTGATGATAACAAACGCAGTGGTGATAATAACGGTATAGATAATAAAGATAATGATATCTATCATCGTATTCATTTTCGTTGTTGGGGGTTAAAGAATTTGTTTATTTAAACCCTTCCTGGTTCTTTCAATTTCCTGGATTGGAATGGCTTATCAAGGTAATGAAAATAACCACAGGAATAACAAGAACTTACAAATATGTAATTAAATTTTAAGAAAAAATACGTCCATACAGTAAGGAGCATAAAAGGACACAGAGTAAACAAGCCTCAAAGCTTCAGCGGTGAATGACGGAGCCAAGCAGTGCTGTAGGCAGTTCGGTTGGCCAGAATATGGATAAATGTAATCATCTCCTGGCGTTGAATGGTAGGATGCAGTTGGGTATTTTGGTGGTCTCATTCAAAACGGAATTGCTAAAATATGGGCTAAAAATGACGAGTTTCAAACGTTACGTGCATTTTCAGTCTATACTGTATACGTCAACAGTTCCTTTTCAGACAAATCATAACACAGAAACGACCCTTTGCTTCGTCTCAGAAGGAACTCTAGAGGAGTTCGAAACGTTACATGTACTTCCAGTTCAAACGTTGGCAGATTTATTATTATCTTTGTGTACGCGATATTGTGTTTATGATCAAAATCGGTCATGGACACACAGTGAGAGAGGTTTTGATTATAGTCATTGCACATATATATTAATCAGACACTGCATATATGTGTTTAACATGTTAACATATAACCTTGCAAAAGAGCCAAGAGGCGTTCCGAGGCGGGGACCGGGACTGAAGCGAAATGGTAGTCACAGCTTGAGTGGTTTGCCAGTTAACCTCGCTCCGAAGTCTAATGCTTCGGAGTGAAACACCAGTCCTATTCGCACAACGCACATCGTTATCTTTATTATTATCATAATCATTATCGTGATCATAATCACTATAATCATCATTTTCATTAATATCATCATCATCATCATCATCATTATCATCATCATTATCATCATCATCATCATCATCATCATCATCATCATCATCATTATCATTATCATAACCACTATCATCTTGGTTATGATAATGATAATGACAACTACAACAACCACGATAATGATAATAATAATAATAGCAATGATGATGATGATAACAATGACAATAATAACAATAATAATAATGATAACAAAAATGATAAAGATAATAATGATAACAGTAATACTGATTGATGATATCAATGATTATAATCATAATGATGGTAATTATAAGGACAATAATAATAAGAAGAAAAATAATAATAATGACGTAATGATAATGATGATAGTAGTAGTAGTAATGATAATGATAATAACAAAAATAATGATGATGCTGATCCTCTCCCTCTTCCCCTTCCTCCCCTTTCTTTCTTTACCTCTCCCTTCCCCTTTCTCTCCGAATGGTAAACACTACAGTGATATCCGTGACCAGACGCCTCCTCAGTACCTCATGAATATTATGCATTACGCTCGGTTGTCACGTACGCCAGGTTGTGGAGAGGAGGGGGAGCAGGGCTGAGAGGAGGGAAGGAGGGGAAGTGGAGGGAAAGAGGACGGAAGGGGGGGGGGTGGAGGGAAAGAGGGAAGATGGTGGGAAGGAGGAGAAGTGGAGGGAAGGAGGGAATGAAGGCAAAGAGACGGGGAGGCGGGGAGGAGTGAGGGAAGGTGACAGGGATGATTTAGGAAAGGAGGAGGGAAAGAGGGAAGGTTGAGGGGAAGGAGGGAATATGCATGGGACGGAGGGAGGGTGGAGGGGCGAAAGGTAACTGGAGGAGGTGGAGGAGAGACCTAAGAAAGGAGGGAAAGGAGGAAGGAAAACTGGAAGATGAAGGGTTTCAGAGTAGGGAGAAGGGCCGACGGAGAGAAACGATGCGAAAGAAAGGAATAGGAGGGAAAGAAAAAACAGAAAAAAAATGAGAGAGAGAAGAGAAAGAACCATCCAAGGAAAGGAAGAAGGGGCAGGAGAGAGGGAAGAAAGGGGAGGGAAGGGACCAAAAGAAGGAGAGGAGAGTGAGAAGAAGAAAATTGTCACAAGGAGGCATCCATAATGAGGGTCACCCCTAGACTGTCACGCGTCCAAGCTACCGACCGCTACGGGGGCGGCTTCGGCACGTGCGGTCGAGTGTGGCTAGAAGGGGTGGAGGAGAGGAGGGGTGGAGGAGAGGGAAGAAGGAGGAAGGGTGAAAGAGAGGGAGGGAGAGAGAAAGGGTGGAGGGGAGGGAGGGAGAGAGACGGAATGAAGGAGAGGGAGGGAGAGAGGAGGGGTGAAGGAGAGGGAGGGAGAGAGGATGGGTGAAGGAAGGGGAGGGAAATGAGAGAAGGAAAAGAGTTAAAGTCAAGGGAAGAAGGGAAAGGGATAAAAGAGAGAAAGGGAGGGAAGGAGAGGCAGGGAGGAAAGAGTTGGGAAAAAAGAGAGAGGAAAGGAGGTAAAAGGGGGTGGAGGAGACGGTGGGGGAGGAGGAAGGGATGGGGGAGAGAGAGGTGGAGGAAGGGATAATAAGGACATGGTAAGGGTTTGCGATTTATATTTTTCATTATCATTATTATCATTATTGTTATCATTACCGTTGTTGTTGTTATCGTTGTTGTTGTTGTTGCTGCTGCTGTTGTTGTTGTTATTGATGTTGTTGTTAGTATTAGTGACATTATCAGTATCAGTATTAGTATTAGTATCAGTACTATCGTCATCATCATTAGTAGTATCATTACTGCTATCAATATTACCTTTTGTTACCACTGTTCTTGATTATTAGAACAATCACCATCAATATAAATGATTAATGGCATCACTTTTTTATCATCGCAGCACCCATCATAATCATCACTTTAATCATACTCAAAATAAACACTTTTCCATCTAATATTTCACTGAAAGGAACAACTCACAAATATCTAATTTATGCAACGAATTTCTGCTTCAGAGTTCTTGCCATTTGAACAGAGGAGCTTCTCTGTTGAACTCTGTCCCTCTGCCTCGGTTGTTCAGTATTTCGCTAATTCATAGAATTCCTTTTGTCCAAGTCTGGTTAATTCCTTGCAATTAGGTAACGTTTCTCTAAGTGTGAAGCTGCATTCAGCTGCTGTTCATATAAAGTTGTGTGTGTGTGTGTGTGTGTGTGTGTGTGTGTGTGTGTGTGTGTGTGTGTGTGTGTGTGTGTGTGTGTGTGTGTGTGTGTGTGTGTGTGTGTGTGTGTGTGTTTGTTTGAATGCGCGCGTATATACACTTAAACTTGAAATTAAAATGCATCTGATTAATTCAGTTTATCCTTTCCCTCTCGATATATATATATATATATATATATATATATATCTATATATATATATATATATATATATATATATATATCCTCTTTTCCTCGCTTCAAAAGACACTAGCCTCCGTATTCCATAAAACTCTAATGCATTACAATGTCTCTCTGTAAATCCTCTCCCTCCCCCTCTACCCCTCTCCCCATCTGCCCCTCTCCCAGTTTCCTCCTCTCCCCTTCTCTCCCTCTCTCCCTCCTCCCCTGCCCCCCTTTCCCCTTCTCCTCTCCTCTTCTCCTTTTCTACATGGATCTTTCCTTCTTTTTGTCTCTCTTTATTCACTTGTCTGTGACCTTTTCTCGCAATGTCACTTATCGATGTTTCTACCAAATCCCGTTTGTAATCGTTTTATATATATTTTATTTCAGTGTTTTTTTTTCTTTCTTTCTTTCTTTCTTTCTTACTTTCTTTTCTCTTAATATCATCTATTTTTCTGATAATGAATCACAAAATGAAAACAGTCTGTCTCATCAAAATCTACATAAAATATATTATATTATATTATGTATCATAATTTTACACAATTTATATAATGTCTGCTTACGCAATTAGTGGATAGATTTGTCGTTATTTAAGATTATAACAATGCATTTACAATATTCAGTTCTCGTTATTCGTAATTATGCTGGTTCACGAGGTTTACCCACTCATTCCCACTCATTGCCAGTAAATTTCCCACACGTTTCTAGCCGACCTCCCACTCCTTTCTTTCCAGTCAAGCTCCCAATCATTTCCAATCAAATTTGCACCCATTTACAGTCAACATACCAATCATTCTCACTCATTCCCAGTCAGCCTCCCATTCATTTCCAGTCAACCTTCCACTCATTTCCACTCTTTTCCAGTCAACCTTCCACTCATTTCCACTCAGACTTCCAGTCATTTCCAGTCAACCTCCCTCTCATTCCCAGTCAACCTCCCCTTCATTCCCACTCACTCCCAGTCACCCTCCCACTCATCCCCAGCCCCAGCCCCCCCCAATCCCCGGGTCCTCCGTCCCAATCCCGCGGTGATCGCATCATTATCGAACTTTCCCGGAAACTGATGAATCGCTGCGTTTGACGAATCGCGAGGGAGGCCGAGGCGGGCGGTCTCCGGAATTTTTTTATTATTTCTTTTTCTCTATTTCTATTTTTCAACATTACTTAATTCATATATATATATGTATATATGTATATATATATATATATATATATATATATATATATATATATATATATATATATATATATATATGTATCTCTCTCTCTCTCTCTACATATATATATATATATATATATTATATATATATATATATATATATATATATATATATATATATATATATATATATATATATATATATATATATATATATATATATATATATATATATATATATATAATATATATATATATATATATATGTGTGTGTGTGTGTGTGTGTGTGTGTGTGTGTGTGTGTGTGTGTGTGTGTGTGTGTGTGTGTATGTGCATATATTTATCCATCTGTCCATCTATTTATCTATCTATCAATCAATCTCTCTATCTCACTATGTGCCTTTCTTTTCGCTCTTTTCCTTTACTCCAACAGCCTCCCCGCCCCCCTTTACTATTTCTACCCCACTTCCCTTTATCTCCCTCTTTTAGCCCTTTATTTTTTTTATTTTTTCCCTTTTGCAAAGGACGGTTCAAGAAATGAATAATTCACAAGGGAAGTTAAAAAAAAAATCTTGCAACATCGTGCACGAGTAGATGTGAAATATTGTTCTCATTGATCTTTTTCGATTAAGAATTTATATTTTTCATCCGTCTTTCTGTCAGTTTACTCTCTCCCTCTTTTCTCCATTCCTTGTTCCCTTTCTCTTGTGTTTCTCTCTATCTATTTATCAGGTCTGTTTAACTATCTATCTTTGTATGTATGTATCTTTGTCTTTGTATCTAAATATTTGTCCTTCTTTCGTTCTATCAATCTATTTCCCTATCTATATGTGTATCTATCTATCAATCTATAGTTTTATCTATCTATCTGTCTGTCTGTCTGTCTGTCTGTCTGTCTGTCTGTTTGTCCCCCTTTCTATCTATCCATCTACATATTAACTATCTATCTCCATCTCTATCTCTATCTTTGGCATTCAGTCAGTCTTATCTCTCCTTCTCCGTCTCCTTCTTCCTCTCCCTCTTCCTCTTCCCCTCTCTCCCACTTCTTCTTCCTCTCTCGCTTCCCCTTCCTCTTTCTCCCACTTCCTCATCCTCTGCCTCTTCCTTTCTTTCTTCCTCTCCCTCTTCCTCTCCCTCTTCCCTTTCCTCTCTCTCCCACTTCCTTTTCCTCTCCCTCTTCCTCTCCCTCTTCCTCTCTCTCCCACTTCCTCTTCCTCTCCCAATTCCTCTTTCTCTCCCACTTCCACTTCCTCTCCCTTTCCCTCTCCCTCCCCCTCCCCCTTTCCCTCTCCCTCTCCCTCCCCCTTTCCCTCTCCCTCTCCCTCCCCCTTCTCCCTCTCCCTCCCCCTCCCCCTTTCCCTCTCCCTCTCCCTCTCCCTCTCTCCCGAAACAAAGATAAAATCGGA
>NC_051422.1:13750346-13752846 GCF_015228065.2 Penaeus monodon
GAATTTTGGATTTTTTTTCTTTTTTTTGAGAGAGAGAGGGTGGGGAAGGAGAGAGAGAAGGTTTTGGAAATCTCGATTTTACGCTAACTAAATATATGAAAAAGTTTATTCTTAAGTGTATGATAATGTGAATAGTAGCATTAAGTGTACTTCTATTACTACCGATAAGACAATGACTTTAATTATAATGATGAGGATAATAACAACGATGATGATAATCATGATAGTGATAATAATGATACTTGCAACAATAATAACGATAATGATGATAACTAAAAATAAACGATAATTATAATCACATAAGAAAGGAAAGAGAGAGGAAAAGACCAAATGAAAAACAACATACCATAGAGGGTCTTGATGAAAGCAGATGAAACCACTGCAATAATGTCTTTTCAAATGTCCAGAGTCAGACGATTGCAATGGAAATATTAGCGTATCAACACAGTTACATGTGTTCATTATATATGATAATTGGTTGTTGTAATCACATATGACAGTCCTTTATAACAATTAGAAAGGACAATTCGGTGTGAAAATTAGATATGACAGTTATGTATGACAGTTCTATGTAAATAAAACACGAATATGTTCTTTCCTTCGTTATTTTATTTAGAATTTGTTCAGCATGAATCTTATATGACAGCCTATGACAACTGCATATAACAAATATTTATGACAGTTATATATGCGAATCTTATATGACGTTTATACATGGCAATTTTGTATGCCAATATACACAGCAGTTGCATATGAAAAGTATGTCAGTGTGTTACGTACGCCAGTTACATATGACATTATATATGACAAAAAAATATGACATCATTGTCTGACAGAATCACACACACAAACAAACCGGCAGGTAGACAAACTCAGCCAGACAGACAAACCGACAGACAAGCAGATAGACCGACAGGGAGACGCCAACAAGCAAAGATACAATAAACAAAGTCAAAGAAAGACAGGCAAAGATAGAGACAGACGCCAGCAAACAAAGAGACAGGTAGACAGACAAAGAGACAGATAATAGCCTAGACAAGAAAACATGCAAACAAACAAACAAACAAATACCAAAGAGACAATCAAACTAACAAAAAAGAAGCAAGAGATAAAGTTTTATAAAAAATGTAAAGCTTAAGAAATGTAAGAAACATAAACAGCAAAAACACAAACAAAGTAAATTAAACAAAGCAAAAAAAAAACAGTAATTCCTAAAAAAAGGAAATAAAAACAGCAGAAAAAAATAAAAATAAAAACTACAAAAAAAAGCAATAAAGCCTATAAAAGGCAAGGACACAAAAACAACAAAAAACAAGAAAAAAAAGCGAATCGACCTTCCTCTGCTCGGACCGACAGACGGCAGCACGAAGGCAGGAGAGAGGAATCTTCCCAACCTTGAAAAAAAATATTTAGAACTCCATCCTAACTTTCGCTTAAAAAAAAAAAAAAAAAAAAAAAAAAAAAAAAAAAAAAAAAAAAACACTAAAAAGAAAAAATAATAAGGAAAAAAATTATAAGAAAAAATAAAAGGAATAAGTGGTGGGAGAGGAGGAGGAGGAGGTGGAAGGGGAAGAAGAGGAGGGAAGAAGGAGAAGGAATAGGGGGAGGTGGTGGAGGAGTGGGGAGAGGGAGGAGAGGGGAAGAAGAGGAGAAGAAGACGGAGGAGAAGTAGGGGGAGGTGGTGGAGGAGAGGGGAGAGGGAGGAGAGGGGATGAGGAGGAGAAGGAGAAGGAGGAAGGAACGGCAGGCCAGGAGGAAGAGCAGAGGGCTTCCTTCGGGGGAAATGAAGCCATAAGTCACCCGGGCATTTAGGGTTTTCCATGCCCCATCTCTCGGCAACAATTTATGGCTAAAAATGAGAAACAAAAACTTCTGGCTTGATGCTTCGTCCTGTTTACCAAACGAGGGACGAAGATCTCGCTCCGACCTGTGGCAGGATGGCGGCTGGGGGATTTTCTTTTTTTTTTTTTTTTTTTTTTCTTTTTAGGGGGGCGGGGGTTATTTTGCTTATTTGGCTTCTTTATTTATTTATTTGTGTCTTTTTTTTTTTTTTTGGGGGGGGAGGGGCAGGTTATTTTGCTTATTTATTTGGCTTCTTTATTTATTTATTTGTTTATTTAATTGATTCATTATTTATTTATCTATTTATTTATTTATTCATTATCTATTTATTTATTTATCTATTCATTCATTTATTAATTCTTATTTGTGTTTTTATTTATCTGTTTGTTTGTTTTCTTATTCATTTGTTTGTTTGTTTATTTATATATCTAATCTGTTTTCTGCTTGACTCTCTGTTTTTTTTTTCTTTCTTTCTTTCTCTCTCTCTCTCTCTCTCTCTTTCCTTCTCTTCTTAAAGCATTTACATACATCATCTTTTACATCTACGATATTATAAACTGTATTGTAAGATTTAAAACCTCTGCCAATTAATGTTATTCTCATAGTTAATTATAATCCAGTGTTTTACATTCACTTTACATTCCGTCAGAGATAGATG
>NC_051422.1:13757840-13760340 GCF_015228065.2 Penaeus monodon
TATGTTTCATATATTTAGTTTATTATTATATATATTATATATATATATATATATATATATATATATATGTGTGTGTGTGTGTGTGTGTGTGTGTGTGTGTGTGTGTGTGTGTGTGCATTAACATATATTTATGTTTATACACACACACACATACACACGCACACACACACACACACACACACACACACACACACACACACACACACACACACACACACATATGTGTGTGTGTGTGTGTGTGTGTGTGTGTGTGTGTGTGTGTGTGTGTGTGTGTGTGTGTGTGTGTGTGTGTGTGTGCGTGTGTGTGTGTATGTGTGCGTGTGTGTGCGTGTTTGTGTGTGTGTGCGTGTGTGCAGGTAGAGCAACAGAGATTTTGAGAGAGAGGGGGGGGGGGGGTAAAGAGAGGGGGAGGGGGGTGAGAGAAGACCTGATGACGGACACAAAGGTAGCCAGCACGGCCGACCAGAGCAGATCGGCTGCAATTGATTCAACTGAAAGTGAAGAAAAATCGACAAAACACACTGAAGATAGAAAATAATAAGAACATATGTTTCAGTGTCATGCTAATTGAGATCGACGATTTGTATGGATGTATTGAAGCATGTATTATGTATGAAAGCATTATGCATACATATATACGTGTGTGAGCATTATGTATGCATGTATATGTATATGTATGTATGATTATCTATGTATGTATGTATTCCTACATGTGCGTATTTCGTTTAGTATATGTTCAATTATAGATTAGTTATCCGCAGACTCCATTCTCTTAGACAAATGCGTAAAAGAAAACGTAATTTTAGCCATAACTACAATTGCAGACATTATTTGCTGAATGGAAAACAGTGCACACTGTAAATTTGTACACATAAACCTATTTGCCATAAATATCATAAATTAAATTAAAGAATATAATGCAGAATAAATTAAGAGAAAGAAAAAAAAATACCTTTAACAATGACAAAAATCTTGCGAGAAACAGCTGCCATGGGAAAGGACATCACGATGGCATGAGAGAAAAGTAATTATCAATACTACGACGTCGCGTTGGTTCCCAGCCTTTCATCTGCACCTGACGACTTTCCTAAATCCGTCACAAACACAACGGGAAATGTTTCTCATCTCTCGGTTTCATTTTGAATTACTGATAACGGTATCTATGTACGATTACATTTTTGTGTTATCTCATTCTTTTTCATATACACTATATATATATATATATATATATATATATATATATATATATATATATATATATATATATATATATATATATATATTGTAACAATCCCGCTTGTTGTACAGTGCAGTACAGTGTAGGTTGATAGTATATATAAATGTAAGTTTTAAGATGTCTAGGAGAATCAGCGGAATAATTAAAACAAGTAATGAAAGTAGCTTATATTATAGCTTATAAATTGGTATCAACTATTTATCTTGAAGTTCGTAAAGTTTGCAGCTTCTATTTTCTTGAATTTATACGTTTATGATTTTTATTTATTATATATTTTGAATCGCTAGTTATTATGCAGTTATTGTTTAGTATTCTTTATTATATGTATATTACGTACATTATCCAGTTATTATGAATTGCTGATTAAATTCAATATAGTGTTTTTTTATTACAATTAGATTGCATTCTCATTTAACGTTTCTTAGTAGTCCTAGGTTATCATAGAATTAATTATATAGATTATCTTCTCATTGTAGGTTTAATTAAATTGAACAATATTTCACAAGTTTAATTATTTCATTAATTATATTACACAACCCAATCATTCAATATTTCACAAAACGAAAATATACGATTAATGCCAAATAGAATTTCTTTCGAATTCTGTAGGCGATTTAATCACACTCTTATTTCCTAGAAAACCAGATTACAACACAGTTATAATAACACCAATAACACATATTTCCTTTATGTTCCACCTCAACCTTAACACATAAATAGAAAAGTATATACTCTAGAAGTTTAAAAAGTTTGGTTTTGATTCCATTTGTTACAATGGATATTCTCGGTGTGACATACTGTCTGTTTGATTTTGCTCACGTGCGTCAGCTGCTGCTGACTCGGCTGAACCGAGTCCTTGCCTGCCGTGGTGCCCAGCCACAGCAGTAACCTCCGGGCGACAGTTGCAACTTCTCGCGCCTGGGCGGGGCGCGAACCGCCGACCCCTCGGATGAGAGGCCGACACGTTACCACTGTACGAAGGGCCGAGTGGTTAGAGCATCGGACTCAAGGCTGTCACGACGGCAGTCTGAGTTCGAGGGTTCGAGTCACCGGCCGGCGCGTTGTTCCCTTGGGCAAGGAACTTCACCTCGATTGCCTACCTAGCCGCTGAGTGGGCAAGCCAGCCCAAGTCAGTGCCGGTCCCAGAACCGGGTAAATAGAGATGGTGACTCGATAAAAAAAAAAAAAAAAAAACGGGCGGAAGGCAACGGCAAACCGCTCCTCTAAATTGCCAAGAAAATCATGGAAATTCATGATCGCCAG
>NC_051422.1:13765340-13770340 GCF_015228065.2 Penaeus monodon
TCACTTTTAAAATGATTGGATATCGATGTCATTCGTATAATGTAAACATTATATATATATATATATATATATATATATATATATATATATATATATATATATATATATATATATATATATATATATATATATATTTATATATATATATATATATATATATATATATATATATAGATTTTTTTTTTTATCAATATTTTCTCCTTTTCTTTTCTTTCTTTTTTTCTGAAAATATTTTCGCTTTCCTTCCTCATATTTCGTATCCTGATCCTTCTCACAGATATTAGCCTATGTCGTAAATATCAGAATTTTAATATACATGATACCCTGTACCGGCTCATACAACCTCATATATATTCGTTTTTTCTTCATCGTACCATCTTATCGGGTATTCCTTCCACCCACTTTATCTACCATTCCCTTTCCTTTCACCCTAACGTCTCACCCCCCCCCCCTGCCCTCTTTCCTTTCATCTTGACGTCTCACCCTCACCTCCTATCCTCTTTCCCTCCACCCTAGCCCTGCTTTCCTTCACCCCTATCATCTTAATCCACAGTCTTTCCCCTTCCCCTACTACACTCTTTTCCCACCATACAGCTTCCTCTTACATCCCTGTCACTCTTTTCCCTTACCAAACCTTATCCATTCCTCTACCCTAACCTAAAACCTTTTCCCTTCTGCCATGCCCCTTCCCCTACTACCATATTTACTTCTTCCCCCTTCGTCCCTGTTAATCTCTTCTCCCCTTCCTCCCATCCTTCCCCCCTTCCTCCCTCCTTGCTAATCCCTCCCTTCTCCAGAGGGGAATTAGCATGAATGGAGGTTCCACCCTTTCTAATTGCCCCCCCCCTCTCCTTCCTCCCTATTCTCCCCCCTCCACCCTCCACCCATCTTAATTACCCCCCCCCCCTTCCTCCTTACTAACCCCTTCCCCCTTTCCTCCCATCCACCTATCCCCAACCCCCCCTTCTCTCCCTACTTGCCCCTCTCCTCCTTCCCGACTAACCTCTCCCCTCTGCCTCATCCCCTCACAGGAGCACTTGCATCACTGCTGGATGACATAATCTTCGAAAGCGAGGAGGTTGAAGATTCCGAGGAGAGCAGCATCGAAGGATTTAATGAACGTTTATACGAAGATTATGCATATACTTACGCTCCACTTATTAGGTTCCACAAGACGGTGAGGTGATATTGAGGGTTCGGATTTTCATAGTTATCCGTTTGGATAACACACACACACACACACACACACACACACACACATACACACACACACACACACACACACACACACACACACACACACACACACACACACACACACACACACACACACACACACACACACACACACACACACACACACACACACACACACACACACACACACACACACACGCACGCACACACACACATAATCATATATATATATATATATATATATATATATATTATATATATATATATATATATATATATATATATATATATATATATTATATATATATATATATATATATATATATATATATATATATATATATATATATAATATATATATATTAATATATATATATATATATATATATATATATATATATATATATATATATATATATATATATATATTATATATATGTATGTGTGTATGTGTGTGTGTGTGTGTGTGTGTGTGTGTGTGTGTGTGTGTGTGTGTGTGTGTGTGTGTGTGTGTGTGTGTGTGTGTGTGTGTGTGTGTGTGTGTGTGTGTGTGTGTATGTATATATATATATATATATATATATATATATATATATATATATATATATATATATATATATATATATATATATATATATATATATACATATGTTTATGTGTGTGTGTGTGTGTGTGTCGGTATGTTTTTTACAGTATGCCTTTACAGGAAACTAAGAAATAACCTTATAGATAATATCAGTCTTCAAAATGATAAATTAATTATATATGTTTTGATATGGTTCATATCGAATCAAACGTAAAAATATCAATGACTCATATCAATAAATTTATAAAAGAGGTAAAATATTGTTTTGTCTCTCTTGTGCTGAATATTATTTCTCCCTTTCGCGCAAATACAACATACTACCAAAATACTGATACCATTTGTGTTTTCATTATACCTGTTGTTAATTGTGTTGTTGTTGTTATCATTATCATCATCGCCATCATTAGTAGTAGTAGCATTTATATATTTTAGTATTGTTATTACCATTATCATTACTGTTGTTCGTTGTGTTGTTGTTGTTGTTATCATTATTCTTATTATTGTCCTTATCATCATTATCATTATCATTAACATTAGATCATTATTATCTTTATCCTTATTATTGCCCTTATTATCATTATCATTACCATTAACATTACATCATTATTACCAATATCAATACCATTTTATCATTCACAGCAGTCACAACCCTGTTCCCACCACCCCATCACCATTACCTCTAGCAACAACACCCATAACCCAAGTCAAAAATACCGTCACACTACCACAATAATTACCCCCCCCCCCCTTTATCACAGGAGGGAGATGAAGGCTTCTGTTTCCCCCACGATGCTGGAGAGTACTACGATCACCGAGTAGCCGGGGACTGGTCGAGGCTATGTAACGAGGACTACCAGACTATCAGGAATGATGAGATACCGACCTACTGGCATGCTATGGAGTGCAGCGGACATTTGCATATTGGTTAGTGGTGGTTGAGGGGAAGCACGTGTTGGTGGATATGATGATTAAAGGGAATAAGGAATAGGGGGAGAATTTTTTTTAATTAAGATTTGGAAGATGAGGTTGAATGAGGGTTTGATGATAGTGAATGTGGTAGGTAATGATGAGGTGATTAAAATGTTAGGAATCTGAAGAAGATAGGATAAAGGGAATTATAATAAAGAGATTACAATAGGATTGATACAAAATTATGATGGGATTATTATGGCAATTGATTAATAATGATAATTAACGTATAGATAGGTGGATAAACCAATATAATAGACGTAAATCAAGTCAGTTAATAGCATTTTTGTTTCTTTTGAATTATGGATCATTTACGAGCGAAAAGAAATGGAAAGGAAAGAGAGATAGAAGTTTGAAAATCATTATAATTAACTTTAAGATGATTTTAAACCTATTTTTTTATTGTCACTTTATTGCTATTGCCATCGCTGATTCCTATTCCTATTCCTATTCCCATTCACTGTTGAAAATAGATAGAATTACGCAATGTTGATTGATTTATCAAGAGGAGGATATACAGCGTATACCTATTCCTATTCGCCCATGAAAATAGATAGGATTATGCAAGATGAGCATATTTAGTTGATTTCCATGCCTATTGCAATTCGCAATGCTAATTGATTATCAATAGGATATTTAGCTTATTTCTGTTCTCATACCTATTCTATCTTGTAAATATATAGGATTATTTAGTGGATTCCCATTCCTATTCCCATTCGCAATGCTGACTGATTATCAAGACGAGAATATTTATCGGATCCCCATTCCCCTTCCTATTCGCAATAGACCAGAACATTTAGCGGATTCCTCCTATATCTATTCCTATTCCCTCTCGAAAGGCCTAAGCTTATTTCCACTCCCACAGCTTACTGGTCCTTCTACGGCTACAACCACAACTGCGATTGCTGCACCGGCGAGAGAGACGCTTGGTGGGAGTTCGTTGTTGTCAAGGTAAGGGTTTCTTGTTGCGAATAGAGGGGGGGGGGATGGGTGGAGGGGGGGTAGAGGGATTAGTGGGGGGGATGGGGGGTGGAGGAGTGGGTGGATGGATGGATGGATGGATGGGTGGGGGGGGAGTGGGTGGGTGGATGGATAGGTGGATGAAATGGATGGGTGGGTGGATGGATGAATGAATGAATGGATAGATAGATAGATAGATAGATAGATGGATGGATGGATGGATGGATGGATGATGGGTGGGTGGGTGTGTGGGTGGATGGATGGGTGGATGGATGGATGGGTGGGTGGGTGAGTGGATGGATGGGTGGGTGGGTGGGTGGGTGGGTGGATGGATGGGTGGATGGATGGATGGGTGGGAAGGTGGGTGGGTGGGTGGGTGGGTGGCTCTTCTTTAACTACATAAATAGTATGGCTAAAAGTAGAGATCAAATTAGCGACATCAAAGACAATAACATCATTTATGTTAAGGAGGAGGAACTGTGTGAATTCCTTAATGGGAAATATCAATCAGTATTTGTTCAGGACCCATACTCTGTAACTGTAAACATGTAAATCAGAATATCGAAAACATTACACTCAAAAAGAATGAAATAAAAGACCTATTAGCCAGACTAGCACTGAGGGATCAGATGAGATTTCAAACAGGGTTCTAAGGAAATGTGTTGAAGAACTATGTGCTCCGTTATTGTTAATATTCCAAAATTCATTGAGACAAGGAAAACTAACAGAAGACTGGAAACTCGCCAATATCACACCTTTAGATAATACAAACAAAATTATAGACCAGTTTCGTTAACTAGTGTAGTATGCAAGGATAATTAGGAAACAGGGGTTGATGTACTTGACGATATGATATCAAATAAACAATTTGAGTACAGAGACGAAAGGTCATGCATAGCAAATCTCCTTGTGTGTACTTAGACTTTAAAGAGGCGTTTGATAAGGTGTCTCACAGGAAGATAATATCAATGAAAAGATTTATAAAATACTAGGGCTGTTTGCCAACGTGAAGAGGGAATTCATGTATGTGGACGAAGATATGGCAAAGAAGATCAATACAGCCATCATAAGACCTAGTGTCCACACTTAAAAAAAATATATAAACAAACTGGAAAGAGTTCAAAGAACAGCCACAAGATGGGCACCTGCTCTAAGATATATGAGCTACGAAGACAGACAACGGAAAATAGGACTTACTATTTCGGAAGAAAAAAGGAAAAGGGGTGACATGATTATGATGTTTACCTGTGATACGGGAAGAAGTGAAGTAATATAAAGATGACTATAA
>NC_051422.1:13778737-13783908 GCF_015228065.2 Penaeus monodon
ATATATTTTTATATAAAAAAAAAAAAAAAAAAAAAAAAAAAATTTTAAAAAATTTAAAAATAAAAATCTATTTTTATTTTAGGGGTTTTTTTTTTAAATTTTTTTTAAAATAAATTTTTTTTTTTTTTTTTTTTTTTTATATTTTTTTTTTTATTTTTATTTTAAAAATTTTTTTTTTTCACCACACACACACAAAAAAAAAAAAAAAAAAAAAAAAAAAAAAAAAAAAAAAAAAAAAAAAAAAAAAAAAAAAAAAAAAAAAAAAAAAAAAAAAAAAAAAAAACACACACACACACAAACACACAAAAACACACACACCCCAAACCACACACAAAAAATATTGTGTGTGTGGTGATAAAAAATTTTAAAAAATATTTTATTACATACATACTACACCAAAACCACACACCATATTATTATATTATATATATATATATATATATATATTATATTATATATCATATATTTTAAAATAAAATTATATATATTTTATATATTAATACACAAAAACAACACACTTACATATACACATAATTTGTATGTCTATATTTATTCTATATCTATTTTTATCTCCTCTCTCTCTCCCTCCTCCCCTCTCCTCCTCTTTTCTCCCCTTCTCTTTATAAAAATTTATATATTATTATATATATATTATATATATTATATATATATATTGTGTGGTGTGTGTTGTGTGTGTGTGTGTGTGTGTTTTGTGGGGGTGTGGTGTGTGTGGATATAATAAAATATATAAAAATTAATTATATATAATATAAATATATTATTGCACCACACACACACACACCCCACCACACCACCACCACACACACACCACACACACCACCACACACACCACCACACCACACTACACTAACTCACACCACACACCCCCACACCACCACATATTATTTTTCATCATATACCAATCAAGTGTGTGATTGCGTATATATAACATTATATAATTTACATATAAAAATATATAAAAATATATATATATATATATATATATAATTTAATGTATTTTAAATATATATTATTATATATATATATACTATATATATATTATATATATATGTATATATATGCACTTGGCATTCATTGTTTAGGGTTTTTGAAAAATGTGCTAGTCATCTCCTGTCTTCGATCGCGGTCGCAAGTCAACAAGATTTGTTTGATAGCATGATATTCATCTTCGTCTTGTGCAACGATAAAAATCTTGAAAAAAAAAAACCCTTTCTTGCTATCCCCATTTCACCTTTGGAAAAAACAGGATAAAGACTTTGGTAGGTCGTTTGGTGATGATGGTGATAATATAAAGAAAAGATGGGGATGATGATGATAATGAAGATGTATATGATATGGGGATGTGATGATGAATGTGAGGTGATGATGATGATGTGATGATGAAGATGAGATGGTGATGATGATAAAGATGAGGGGGATAATGATGGGGATGAAAATGATAAAAGATGATATTTTCTAACGATAATAATAATAGGATTAAAAATTATAATACTGATAAAATGGTTAATAAATGATAATAAATAATAAAAATATCAATGATAAAAATGATGATTTACAATGATAATGGGAATAATAACAAAGGTAATGAAAATAAAAGTAAAATTAATAAAGATAATGATAATAAAAATGTAATGAAAATAACAGTAAAATTTTAAAGGTAAGATTAATATTGATTTAAAAATAACGTGATAATAAAGACAAAACAAGCCCTCCAAATTAAAAATAAAGGAATAGAGGAAAAATTTGTGATTTTCCCTTCATTACGGAGCGCGATCGGAATTCTGGATGCTAAAATCTAGGGTTTTAAAAGCCATATATCCGGGGAAGTAAAAATGAGACAGAATTAAATTACCATCCTTTCTGATAGAATAATATTTATTTCCACCATATTTGGGGGGCAAGCTCTGAGGGAACCCTCGTATCTCTCAGATTTCCCAAAAAACTGCAAAATAAAATCACGCAAGTGACGTGACAAATCACCCACACCGCGCCCTCTGATACCAAAAAAACTCCCCGAACTTAAAAACTCAAAGTTCCAAATTTGTAAAATACCCAAAGGTCGCTTTCCTTCCCCCTGGAAAAAATTTAACACTGTCGTGCACCTTCATTCACCAAAAAAAAACGGGGTGCATAACTTGTGTTTAAACAAATTCGCTAGCAACGGTAAAGGAACCCAGAATCTAGGGTGATATGCATATGATGTTTTCGCCGACGGTCCGTCAGTCTGGGTACAAAGCTGGTTGTGCTTGCGCTATATAAAAAATGGCTTACTACAAAATCAAATTAATATGAGAAAACAAAAAGGGGCCAGCCTACACAAACGGAGCTGGAGGGAACTCCCGCAACGGAATTCTTAAAGTCTGGGGGGGGTCTGGAGTAGTTTTCGGACTCTCAAGTGCTCTTGGACGCTAAATTTTTAAAAGCGGTGGCGATGAAGAAATTGTGAGTTGCATTAAGCTAACGTAACCTATGCCAGAGCTAATTTCAAAAATTCAGTTTGTATGGATACCATCTCATGTTGGCATACCAAGCACGACCACGTAACAAATTGGCGAAAGAAGCCTGCGCAAGGATATTGTGAACATAGATCTTGGGATGCCTCTTGCTAGGGTTGCACATATATTGAAAAGTTCTCATAAGGAAGAACTAGTAGATCTGATTAACACTCAAAGGCCTGAAAGCTGTACCATAAGGCACTACGATCAGTATAGGGATGGCAAGCCTTCCTATATGGGTGGCACCGAAGTCAAACCAGACATTGTGACGTGGTTATTGCCAGAATACGTTTAGGTTACGAATGTACTGGCAACTGCACGGTGCAAGAAGTGCAGATGAATCTAGATGTAGACTGTGTAATGAAGAAAACAAACGAACGCTTGAGCACTATATCTCGGAATGTCATGTGATACAGCCTTTCAGACCACCTAACATGAGGTATAAAGAACTATGTGAATATTTCATTTCATCTGATACATTGGAAGATATACTCGTACTATACCCTAAATTTACTATGTGATAACTCCCGTATGCAAATAACAGTGTTATTCAAACACAGTGACAAAAGCATATGTAAGTAATAATTTTTGTATGATGTATGATTTATATTTATATTTTACCTTGTACAACTACAGTAGTTACAGACTACTGTACAATGTCAGACATATGTAAAACTGTAATCATGATTGCCCACGCCTGAGCAGATAGCCAGGGTGGTAAATAAACTTACTTAACTTAACTTAATTCATTCTGGCAAAGTCAGCATGTGACAAGCAAAGTGTGGATATAGATCTTGGGGTACCTATTTCCAGGATTTTATACAGTATTAAAGCTTCCTTTAAAGAGGACTTGACTGAGTTGATTAATTCTCAACGCCCTGAAAGCTGTTGCATAAAGCACTATGACCGGTTTAGGCAAGTTTCATTCACCTATGGTTTATATAAAACAAGAACAAGACAGTATGATATTGTGACCGCAAGAATCAGGCTTGGATATAGATTGTACAGTTTGTAATGTAGAAGAAACTAAGTGTAAACTGTGTAATGAAGAATATAAGCGAACACTTGTACATTATATCTCAGAGTGCCATGTGTTACAGCCTTTCAGACCACCTAACATGAGGTACGGGGAAAATATTTCATATCCTCTGATGTCTTAGAAGATATACTTATATTATATCCTAAATTTGGAATGTAGCATCATATGACTGCATATCAAATATAGCAATGCCTTTCCACGCCCAAGCTGTACGCCGGCGTGGCAGATGAGTAGATAAACGACTGTGTAATTGTTCCTTTCTTTAATTGATATAGTACTTATCATAATAATGTTATAGCCTAAAATTGAAATGTAATACCATTATATGTTATAACCGTGCATCAAATGTAACACAGCTTGCCCACGCCAGTGCAGTTAGTCACGGTGGTAAATAAAGGACTAAACTAAACTAAAATTCATTCTTGGTGCCCCTAGAACAACGAGGAGAACAATGAGAACAGAACTTAATTTACCTTCTGTTTACGAAAAATATATATATACATAAACACCCTTTATTTTATTTAGTGGCAAATCAATTGGAGAACCACTTCATGGTATGAAGTTCCAAAGACAAATAAAACAGAATAGTGGAGTCAGCGTGGAATGACAGCACCGAGTTATGCTTAAATCCATGGGTACAAGTAACATGTAAACACTTAGCTCAGCTGAACACCCATAACTAAGACCCTACATAGATGTTCTGTTCCACTGTGGAAAATGTCGGACCTAAATGTATTTATACGTCTGTTCCCAAAAACGACAGTGTCCCCCCCTGCTATATTTAAGTAGTACGCACTTGCAATTATAAATTAGCATCTTGAAGCTCTTTCCAGTGCACAGGAATGCTACACTGATGGATCCTTACAGTCTGGGAAGAGAGCAGGATGCGCTTTTGTTGTATATAAAAAAAAATAGTTTGCAGGGCCTGGCTTGTAAGAGGGTTCATGACTGGGTTAGCATTACGCAAACCGAATTACCAGGAATACTCATAACCACCGAATATCTATTGAATCAAGGCTCACAGGTCATTTTTTGTTCTCCAAGCTCTGAACACTCTAGACAAAGGTGCAGGAAATATTGCTAATGATATCAGGATAAACGTGTATCGTGCAGAAGAACGAGGCCATGATATACATTTTGTATGGATTCCATCGCATGTTGGAATCCCTAGACATGATCATGCTGATCGCCTGGAAAAGTCAACATGCGACAAGCAAAGTGTGGATATAGATCTTGCAGTGCAAGTCAATGTGATATTGTGATCGCAAGAATCAGGCTTGGATATAAATCGCATTGGCAGGTCAGTGCAGTTTGTAATGTCGAAGAAACCAAGTGTAAAATGTGTAATGAAGAATATAAGCGAACACTTGTACGTTATATCTCAGAGTATCATGTGCTACAGCCTTTCAGACCACCTAGCATGAGTTCCGGAGAACTACGTAACTATTTCATATCATTTGCTGTCTTAGAAGATATACTTATGTTTTACTCTAATTTTGGAATGTAGTATCACCTGACCACATATCAGATGTAGCAATGCCTTTACACGACCAAGCTGTACGCCGGCGTGGCAAATGATAGATTAAAAGGCTAGAAATGTCCACAGTTTGCCCCCC
>NC_051422.1:13789008-13791508 GCF_015228065.2 Penaeus monodon
TATGTGGCTGCATAGTGGGTGGACAAGCTTTGGTATATTTGATATATGGTGATATACATTACGATTTAACATTATATTACACATTTAGGATATAACATGATTAATGAAATTTTTATCCAAGCCTTATGCATTTGATGAGATAAAACGATCACATAGCTCTTTGAACCTTATCCCGTTACCTGAATGTCTGTATCACATAGCACTAAGATACATATTCGAATAAAAATGTCCGCTTGTATTCTTGATTGCAAAGATTACACTCCAAAGGTCTGTATTCTAACGACCTGCCAGAACAGTTTATATCAAGCCTAAACCTCCTGGCCACAGCGCATTGTCTTGTTCTTGCCTTGTGGAGACGTAAATCTTCACGCTAGTTTAGTTTAGTATTGTCCTTTATTTAACACCTTGGCTAACTGCACAGGCGTGAGCAAACTGTGGTACATTTACTCAGTCCTTTATCTACTCATTTGCCACGCCGGCGTACAGCTTGGTCGTGTAAAGGCATTGCTACATCTGATATGTGGTCAGGTGATACTACATTCCAAAATTAGAGTAAAACATAAGTATATCTTCTAAGACAGCAAATGATATGAAATAGTTACGTAGTTCTCCGGAACTCATGCTAGGTGGTTGAAAGCGGTAGCACATGATACTCTGAGATATAACGTACAAGTGTTCGCTTATATTCTTCATTACACTTTTTACACTTGGTTTCTTCGACATTACAAACTGCACTGACCTGCCAATGCGTTTTTAATCCAAGCCTGATTCTTGCGACACAATATCACATTGACTTGCACTGCAAGATCATATCCACCACTTGCTTGTCGCATGTTGACTTTTCCAGCGATCAGCATGATCATGTCTAGGGATTCCAACATGCGATGGAATCCATACAAAATGTATATCATGGCCTCGTTCTTCTGCACGATACACGTTTATCCTGATATCATTAGCAATATTTCCTGCACCTTTGTCTAGAGTGTTCAGAGCTTGGAGAACAAAAAATGACCTGTGAGCCTTGATTCAATAGATATTCGGTGGTTATGAGTATTCCTGGTAATTCGGTTTGCGTAATGCTAACCCAGTCATGAACCCTCTTACAAGCCAGGCCCTGCAAACTATTTTTTTTTATATACAACAAAAGCGCATCCTGCTCTCTTCCCAGACTGTAAGGATCCATCAGTGTAGCATTCCTGTGCACTGGAAAGAGCTTCAAGATGCTAATTTATAATTGCAAGTGCGTACTACTTAAATATAGCAGGGGGGGACACTGTCGTTTTTGGGAACAGACGTATAAATACATTTAGGTCCGAAAATTTTTCCCCAGTGGAACAGAACATCTATGTAGGGTCTTAGTTATGGGTGTTCAGCTGAGCTAATGTTTACATGTTACTTGTACCCATGGATTTAAGCATAAACTCGGTGCTGTCATTCCCACGCTGATCCACTATTCTGTTTATTTGTCTTTGGAACTTCATACCATGAAGTGGTTCTCCAATTTATTTGCCACTAATAAAATAAAGGGTTGTTTATGTATATATATATTTTTCGTAAACAGAAGGTAAATTAAGTTCTGTTCTCATTGTTCTCCTCGTTGTTCTAGGGGCACCAAGAATGAATTTTAGTTTAGTTTAGTCCTTTATTTACCACCGTGACTAACTGCACTGGCGTGGGCAAGCTGTGTTACATTTGATGCACGGTTATAACATATAATGGTATTACATTTCAATTTTAGGCTATAACATTATTATGATAAGACTATATCAATTAAAGAAAGGAACAATTACACAGTCGTTTATCTACTCATCTGCCACGCCGGCGTACAGCTTGGGCGTGGAAAGGCATTGCTATATTTGATATGCAGTCATATGATGCTACATTCCAAATTTAGGATATAATATAAGTATATCTTCTAAGACATCAGAGGATATGAAATATTTTCCCCGTACCTCATGTTAGGTGGTCTGAAAGGCTGTAACACATGGCACTCTGAGATATAATGTACCAAGTGTTCGCTTATATTCTTTATTAAAACAGTTTACACTTAGTTTCTTCTACATTACAAACTGTACAATCTATATCCAAGCCTGATTCTTGCGGTCACAATATCATACTGTCTTGTTCTTGTTTTATATAAACCATAGGTGAATGAAACTTGCCTAAACCGGTCATAGTGCTTTATGCAACAGCTTTCAGGGCGTTGAGAATTAATCAACTCAGTCAAGTCCTCTTTAAAGGAAGCTTTAATACTGTATAAAATCCTGGAAATAGGTACCCCAAGATCTATATCCACACTTTGCTTGTCACATGCGACTTTGCCAGAAAAGAATTAAGTAAGTTAAGTAAGGTTTTTTTACCACCCTGGCTATCTGCTCAGGCGTGGGCAATCATGATTACAGTTTTACATATGTCTGACATTGTACAGTAGTCTGTAACTACGTAGTTGTACAAGGGAAAATATTAAAATAAATCATACATCATACAAAAATTATTACTT
>NC_051422.1:13799008-13801508 GCF_015228065.2 Penaeus monodon
CCTCCCCTCCTTTCACCACTGAACACCCTCTTTGTGTTTCCATCATTCTTACTAAATAGAATCCCCCCCCTCTTCTTATTCTTTTTCCTCCTTCCCCCAACATATACCAAACATTCTCTTCGTTTTTCTCAGAACTCTCCCTTTTTCTCCTTCCGCCATTTTATCATGACACAACCTCCCCTTCCCCCTTTTCCTCCATCATGTCAAGAAACTTATGCCTAATACCTTCCCCTCAGCCTGCCCAACTTGCTCCCCACCCCCACTTCCTCACCCTGCCTCCCTACAGCCTATCTACCCTGTCTTTCCCCTTAGTCTCCCCACCCAGCCTCTTCTCAGCCCACTTACCCTGTCTTTCCCCTCAACTTCTCCCCCTGCCTCCCCTCACCCCCCTCAGCCTGCTTTCCCCTCAGCCTGCTTCCCCACAGCCTCCACACCTGTCTTCTCTCAGCCTCCTCTTGCCTGCTCGCCACCAAGAGACACAATATGCAGTTTCCCCGCGTGTTGCTTGGAGCGCAGCCATCACGTGTGTCAGAGGGATTATGAAAAGCTTATGACTCAGGTCTTTTCCGCACACACACAGACACACACATGCACATGGACATAGGTACAGACACATGTACATGGACTCACCACAAGTGTACATGCATGCACATACGTAGGCTTTGGCTTAGGCCCCCTTTTTACACACACACACGCATGTGCACACACATGGACTCACACAGTCATAGCCTAAAGGGGGGGGGGGGTCACATGTATAGCAGGTACTTTTGTTTCTTCATTCTCACTTTATTAATATTAATCTCCTGAATTTTCTGTTTTTATTTTTTTCCATCCTGCCTTCCCCGCTCTGCATTTGCAGAGGAAAAAATATATAATTTACATTCTCTCTCTCACTCACTCACTCACTCACTCACTCACTCACTCACTCACACTCACTCCCTCCTCCCCCTCCCTCCTTCTCTCTCTCTCTCTCTCTCTCTCTCTCTCTCTCTCTCTCTCTCTCTCTCTCTCTCTCTCTCTCTCTCTCTCTCTCTCTCTCTCTTTCTACCCTTCCTCCGCCCCTCCCACTTTTCCTCCTTCTCCATCTTTCTCCCACAAGATCTGGATGAGAAAATTATCCAAAAAGCAAACTAAACACACGCAGTACATCCACAGAAGCACACACGCAACTACATTTTCCTTGGGGACATGACCAAACATTTCCTATTACGCGTAGACTGAAGGCAATTTCCCAAGACGTACTTTTTCCTTAGGTCCTGCATCCTTGCCTTTCCCCGAAGGAAGTTAAGCTAACGTGTACGAACTTCCACAACGAGACTCGGCGTAACCGAAGAGAGTGACTGCGCCTTTTTTTTGCGTCAGTGGAATTTGTATTGGGAGATGGTTCGGTTGATATGAAGCTTCGAATGCGGTTCATGATTATTCTCTTCTTTTCCATTCTTTTGAGGAAACGGTGTTCAGTTTTGTGACTTTTTATATGTGTATTGTGTGTTCTGTCTTTGATTTTTGTTTGTGCAATAATGTGTTTACATTCGTTTGTTTTCAGTGTTTAGTGAAATATCAAATAATAAGAAGTGATAAACTATGATGCCATCGAGATAGCAAGTCTATGTAATCAGTGAACAAGGTGTCGAAGCTGTTGTGAAGCACTGATAAAAAAGGGTTTTCTCTCGTTCTATCGTCTGAGAAACCCTACACCCCCACTCCCCTCTCACTCACCCGACCCCCTCCCCTCACACACACGCCCATCCCTCCCCACCTCACGCCCCCCGACGCCCCCAAGATGGAGCTCCTCACCACGAAGATCATCGCCCTCACCCTCATGGGCGTCCTCTCGCTCTTTTTCGGCCTCCTTCCTCTCCGCATGAAGGCTTACATCCACCACGCGAGCAAGAAGAGGGAGAGGATTGTGAGCTGCCTCCTTTGCTTCGGCGGGGGAGTCCTTCTGGCCACCGTCTTCACCCACATGCTTCCGGAGACTCGGGAGAACTTCTCCAACGCCTTCGCCAAGGAGGTCCTCACGGTGGGGGCCGACTACCCTCTCGCCGAGCTCGTCACGTGCGCCGGATTCTTCCTGGTGTATTTCGTCGAGGAATTCGTTCATAAGGTATGATTTTGTATTCATCGTTATTTTTTACTGTTTTATTTCTATTAATTTGTTTTACTTATTTATTTATTTTATTCGTTTATTATTAGCATTTTTTGTATACTTCTGTTGTCTTCTTCGTCGGCGTCCTCTTCCTTCGATACATTTATTTGGATATTTATAAGACGAGCGATTTTTCTGTCATTTCCAGAAGCTGTAGTTTCCTCCTTACACATGCCTTTTTACGTGTATGTGTGAGATTGCACATATTTAAATGTTTCTTTACGTGTGCGTCTCGAGGTGTATATATACATTTCTCGAGTATATTATATATTCTTTAAGATCCTAATAGCATGGCTTCTCAAGTACCAAGTATATATATATATAGAATAACATCATTATGTATATTCACTC
>NC_051422.1:13806508-13814008 GCF_015228065.2 Penaeus monodon
GTGGGAGATGAAAGACATGCAACTTGAAAACTTGCTAAACAGTCAAGGTGTTTCATCCAACTTATGTATTAGCCTACTATTATCATCATCCTTCTTATCCATTTTTGTATTGGTTTTGCTAATTTTATATGTTTCTCTTTACGAGTATTGTCATAATCATCAATAATATGGTAGGATATATGTTTCTCTTTACGAGTATTGTCATAATCATCAATAGTACGATAGTTATCATTATCAATTCATTTATCTGCGTCGTTGCAATATTCCATTCATGTTCAATTTCGTTGTTTTCTTCTGTGTTCACTCGTTCTCCCCTCGACCTTTAACACTTCTTGGGTATTTCATTGCCATGGGAAAAGGGGGAAGGAAGGAGGAGGGGTAGGGAGGGTAAAGGGGGAGGGGAAAGAGGGGAAGGGAAGGGAGGGGGAGAGAGAGGATTCACAGGACGGGTTTAAAAGTCATGGTTGAAAAGCATTCGGGTGAGTCACCCACATTTCTTCCTTTTCCTTTCCTTTTTCGTGTGTGCGTGTGTGCGCGTGCGCATGAGCGTGTACGTGTGTGTGTGTGTGTGTGTGTGTGTGTGTATGTGTGTGTGTGTGTGTGTGTGTGTGTGTGTGTGTGTGTGTGTGTGTGTGTGTGTGTGTGTGTGTGTGTGCGCGCGCGCGTGTGCGTATGAGCGTGTACGTGCGTGCGTGTGTGTGTGTGTGTGTGTGTGTGTGTGTGTGTATGCATGTATGCATGCATGCATGCATGTATGTATGTATTTTTAAGTGGTTGCCTTGGCGGTTATTTAATTCCCTTTTATGGCCCTTATAATTAAGGTAAAAATAGCGTTGTTGCGCTCACTTGAACGCAAGGAGGTCCATCATTACGCAAAGAAAATGGCGTTACCAACCCTGTCTGGAATTTTACAGAAAATGGAAGCAATATAAATAGCGATGTTACCAGCCAGATGAAAACCGAATTTTGAGGGTTTTTTTTTTTTTTTGCACAAACACTAGAAAAAAAGCAGATAAAGATTTAAAGAAAAAAAGGAAAGAAAAAGAAAACGGAATGAGTTCTTTTGTGACGAAATTTATCTCACGCTTGTTGTTTTCTTCCATTATTTCTATTCTCATTCTGCTTTCTCTCTTTTTTACTTCTTCCTTTCTCCCTACTCTCTCCATTGTCTTCCTTCCTTTCCACAACTCATAGCATTCTTGGCTTTTTTTTTTTGTTTGTTTGTTTCGTTTTCACTTCCCATTTTCTTTCGCACTCTCTCCGTTTTCTCTTTCACTTTCACCCTAAACAAAAGTAATCGAAAACAACCCACGTCCTTTATTTAGATGTCGGCAAAACATAAGTGAAAAGTTGCAAAGGATTTAAAGGATGTAATAACACGAATTAACTAAATGAAGCGGGTGGAAGGGCAAGGGAAGGGGAGTACGGCAAGAAGGGAAATAAATGATAATGATAAACGTAATGATGATAGTAATAATAGTGAAATTAATTGCATTGATAATAGGAATAATGGTAATTGTAGTATTAATAGTAATAATGATAATTGCAGTATTAATAGTAATAATGATAATTGCAGTATTAATAGCAATAATGATCAGTGATAAAAGTAATGATTATGATAATTATAAAACCAAAGATAAAGATTGCGAACAGGAGTGATTGGGAAGTGAAAGGAGAAAATTCAAAGCCCCGTGTTCTTTGTAATTATCAAGATTTTCTTTGTCGCAGAGGATTAAAAACAAGGCTGCTTTACCAGTGCCTTGCGAAGATAATTACTGTAATTGTCTTTAAGTCCAGATTTAATCGAATGAGAGAGGGAGGGAGAGAGAGTGAGAGAGAGAGAGAGAGAGAGAGAGAGAGAGGGAAGAGAGAGAGAGAGAGAGGGAAGAGAGAGAGAGGGGAGAGAAAGAGAAAGAGGAGAGAGAGAGAGAGAGAGAGAGAGAGAGAGATGGGGGGAGAGGGGGGAGACAGAGACAGAGACAGAGAGATGAAGAAACCAGGAAACAGAGGAAATGAATACAGATAAAAAGGGAAACGGAAATGAGAGAGATAAGAGATAAAGAGGAAGAGAGAGACGAAAATGGGAAAAAACAAGTTCGAGATAATCCATAGAGGAAGCAGACAGACAAACGAAAAAGTGGATGATAGCGGCGGGAGATTATCTGAACATATCTAACGGTAAACTACATTTTATTGAACAAGTGAGAGAAAAAATAAATAAAGATAAACCGAGGAAGAAGCAGACAAAGATAAACACATAAAATCGACAAAGACAATGAGGAAGAAGGATACAATAGGGACATCATTTGCAGAACTTTAACTGTAAACTTTTTTCTTCTGGAAACTTCTTTTCTCTCTCTTTTTTCTGTAAACTCTCTCTCTCTCTCTCTCTCTCTCTCTCTCTCTCTCTCTCTCTCTCTCTCTCTCTCTCTCTCTCTCTCTCTCTCTCTCTTTTTTTTTTTTTTTTTTTTTTTTTTTTTTTTAAGGGAAATGGTCTTACGCGTGGCCAGAGCGCCTTATCACACAGGTTGCGGATCTCAGGGTCACCCGGAATGGGCTAGACGATGTGACATTCTTTACCCTGACGGTTCTGACCATTTGTTTAAAGACTTGTTTGGAGAATTTCATTTTTCTCTTCCTACCTCTATTTTCCTGCGTTGTTTTCTTTTTTCTTTCGTTTTCTTGTTTGTCTCTGTTGCTTGTTTTATTTGGTGATACTTCTGTGTCTTTTTTTATTTTTTACGTTTCATTATCACCACCTCTTCTTCCTCCCTCTTTCGCCTCCTTTACTTACACCGCCATCCCTTCCTCTTCCTGTTCTTCCTTTCCTTCCTCCTCATCCTATCTTTCACCTATGTCACTACCATCATCTCCTCCTCCTCCTCCTTTTCCCTCCTCCTCCTCCTCCTTTTTCCTCCTCCGTCTCCTCCTCCTCCTCCTCCTCCTCCTCCACTCCCTTTTCCTCTTCCTCTTCCTCCCTATCATCGTCGTCATCTACTCCCATCATCGCCATCATCCCCACCACCCTCTTCCTCTTCCTCCTCACTTTCTTCCTCATCTCTTTGTCAGTCATTTTCATCTCAGCTGCCAATCCTCTCCCCTCCTTCCTCCTTCTCCTAATCCATCTTAATTCTTTCGTCCTTCCGCCCCCCCCTCCTCCTCCTCCTTCCCTCTTCCTTATCCCTTCCCCCACACCCTCCCCACTCTATCCTTTCCTTGCTACTTCCTTGTTTTTCTCCCTTCTCTTCCTCTCCCTTCCCCGAGTTTGTCCCGTCTTATCTTCCCTTCCTTTCCTCTCTACCCTCTTTACTCTTATCTCTCTCCCTCTCTTTCTCCCTTCGTCTTGCACTTTCCAACTCCTCTTACCCTTTTCTTCTCTCTCTCTCTCTCTCTCTCTCTCTCTCTCTCTCTCTCTCTCTCTCTCTCTCTCTCTCTCTCTCTCTCTCTCTCTCTCCCCCTTATCTCTGCTAACTCTCATACCCTCTCTCCCCACCCGCTTACCTTTCTCTACTCATTAACCCCTCTCTTCCCTCTCTCTCTTCCCCTTATCTCTCCTACCTCTCTTACCTTCTCTCTCTACCCCTTACCTTCCCACCACCTTACCTTTCTCTAATCCCCTTCCTCCTCCCCATCACCTTACCTCTCTCTACCTTTCTTACCTTTCCTTACGCCTTGATCCCTCCTTCTCTCCCGTCCCACCTCCCAATCCTCTTACCTTCCCCCCCTTTCCCCATCCTTCTTACCTCATCCTTTACCTTTACACACACCTACCCTTGCCTACCCCCTTCTCTTTCTTCCTCCTCCCCCACCCCTCTTACTCCTCCCCACCCCCCATACCCCTTTCCCCTCTCTACCCCTATTACCAGTTCCTGACCCTTACCCACCCCCTATCCACCCTTACCCACCCTCTATTCATCCTTCGCCACCCACAATCCACCTATCTCCACCCCTTCTCACCCTTCCCCATCCACTATCCACCCTTCCCCACCCCCTCTCACCCTTCCCCACCCACTATCCACCCATCCCCACCCCCTCTCACCCTTCCCCACCCACTATCCACCCATCCCCACCCTCTCTCACCCTTCCACACCCACTATCCACCCTTCCCCACCCCCTCTGACGCTTCCTCACCCCCTCTGACGCTTCCCCACCCCCTCTGACGCTTCCCCACCCCCTCTCACCTTTCCCCACCCTCTATCCACCCTTCCCCACCCACTATCCACCCTTACCTCCACCCCCTCTCACCCTTCCCCACCCACTCTCACCTTTCCCCACCCACTATCCACCTTCCCCACCCACTATCCACCCTTCCCCACCCCCTCTCACCCTTCCCCACCCACTATCCACCCTTCCCCACCCCCTCTCACCCTTCCCCACCCACTATCCACCCTTCCCCACCCCCTGTCCACCCTTCCCCCACCCCTCTCACTCTTCCCCACCCACTATCCACCCTTCCCCACCCACTGTCCACCCTTCCCCACCCCCTCTCACTCTTCCACACCCACTATCCACCCCCACTCCGCGTCTCGTCTGGCAACTGGATCCTGCACACCCCCTTACCCCCCCCCCCCCGCCATCCCCGCTGAATGTCAAGGTCAAACCTCCGACGCGGTTTCGGTTCAGGAGAATAGGCGGAGACAGAGGTATCTCTTTCTTTATTTATTTCTCTCTTTCTCTTTCTGTGCTTTATTTCGTTTTTTTTTTTTTTTCTTGTTTTTTTTCTTTTTTCCTAAGTGTTTCTCCTTATTTTTTTCTTTTTTTCTTTTTTTTTTCTTTTTGTTTCTCCCCGATTGTGTCTCTCGATCTCTTATGCATTTTTTTTTCTCTCTCTCTTCTCTCTTCTCTATTCTCTCTCCTTCTCTCCTTCTCTCCTTAAATCTCGCTCCAGGGAAATAAAAGAGGCGTTAAATAAACAATATGAGAGAGAGAGAGAATGAGAGCGAGAGAGAGAGAGAATGAGAGCGAGAGCGAGAGAGATAAACCAATCTTCAAGCAATGTGACAGAGGATGCGGAAGAGGAGGAGGAGGAGGAGGAGGCGGAGGAGGAGGAGAAGGAGGAGAGAGAAGTGGATTCACCCGCTATTTGTTTTTATATCTCATAAAAAGACCGAGGCAGATACACGTTCCTCTATTTTTTTTTTTTTTATCGTCCTTTTTTTTTCTCTCTCATAGATTTATTTCCGCGTGTCGGAATTCCCACCCCTACCCCCACCCCCCTTTCACGACCTTTATCGCCTCTTCTTTGGTAAGTCCGTTACGTCAGCCAGAAATCGATTTTCGTTCCGTCAGAATAATGGTAGTGATAAGAAGAAGAACAAGGATAAGATGGTAGGGGGGGGAGGGAGGGAGAGAGAGGGAGGGAGAGAGGGAGGAGAGAGAGAGAGAGAGAGGAGAAGCGGGGAGGGGAGAGAGAGAGAGGAGGGGAGAGAGAGAGAGAGGGGGGGGAGGGAGGAGAGAGAGAGCGAGAGAGAGAGAGAGAGAGATGGGGGAGAGGGGGAGAGAGAGAGGGGGAGGGGGAGTGGAAGGGGAGACAGAGAGTGTAAACAAAACAAAACAAAAACAGCAAAAAAAAAAATCGCTACCTTTTCCTCCCTCAACCTAACACACCCACATATCCAGTATACAGTACCCCCCTCCCTCCCTCTTCCCGTCACCACCCCTCCTTCCCTCTCCCCCCCCCCCTCCGCGTTCCCGCTCCTCTGTTCGCAACATCTGTTCCCTGTAAATAACCCTTTCCTCGCTGCAACTTAATTAACTTGATCCGGGGTAGATCGCAGGGTCTCTTCACCAGGCCCTGGGGGTTGGCAGGGATTGCATTGAGTTGCAGTCAGTGGATGGGAAGGAGGGGGGCGTGATAAAGGTGGGAAGGAGGGGGCGTGATAAAGGTGGGAAGGAGGGGGGCGTGATAAAGATGGGAAGGAGGGGGGCGTGATAAAGATGGGAAGGAGGGGGCGTGATAAAGGTGGGAAGGAGGGGGCGTGATAAAGGTGGGAAGGAGGGGGGCGTGATAAAGATGGGAAGGAGGGGGGCGTGATAAAGATGGGAAGGAGGGGGGCGTGATAAAGATGGGAAGGACGGGGGCGTGATAAAGATGGGAAGGACGGGGGCGTGATAAAGGTGGGAAGGAGGGGGCGTGATAAAAATGGGAAGGAGGGGGGCGTGATAAAGATGGGAAGGAGGGGGCGTGATAAAGGTGGGAAGGAGGGGGGCGTGATAAAGATGGGAAGGAGGGGGGAGTGATAAAGATGGGAAGGAGGGGGGCGTGATAAAGGTGGGAAGGAGGGGGAGTGATAAAGATGGGAAGGAGGTGGGTGAGATAAAGATGGGAAGGAGGTGGGTGAGATAAAGATGGGAAGGAGGTGGGTGATAAAGATGGGAAGGAGGTGGGCGTGATAAAGATGGGAAGGAGGGGGAGTGATAAAGATGGGAAGGAGGTGGGCGTGATAAAGATGGGAAGGAGGTGGGCGTGTTAAAGATGGGAAGGAGGTGGGCGTGATAAAGATGGGAAGGAGGTGAGGTGAAAAGATGGGAAGGAGGTGAGGTGATAAAGATGGGAAGGAGGGGGTGATAAAGATGGGGAGGGGGCGTGATAAAGGTGGGAAGGAGGGGGGAGTGATATAGATGGGAAAGAGGGGGAGTGATAAAGATGGGAAGGAGGGTGGTAGGTGGTGGAAGGAGGGAGGCGTGATAAAGATGGAAGGGAGGGAGGCGTGATAAAAATGGACGGGAGGGAGGCCTGATGAGTGAAGGGAGGAGGAATTGTGGAAAGTGAAGAGGATGGAGATAGCAGGATGAGAGGAAGAAAACAGAAGAGCAGTGAAGAAAGAAGTGAAGGAGGGGATGGAGGATGGGTGGGGGAAAGGATGGGAGGAGAAAGGGAAGGGGGAGAGACAGGGAAGGGAAAGAGTTGGAGAGGATACAGGGATACCTTTGGAGAGGGGGAGGGGGGGGGATGTGGTCATGCGATGGCTGCTCTCATCGTCTTGATGAATCTTACAAGAAATAACGAGATACTTATGGTTAAGAAGAATCATGCAAGAAAGTAATGAGGCAGTGCGTACGTTTTTTGTGTTTTTTTTTAATCCATATATATGTAAATAAGATCTGAATTGGCCAGACTGTATAAAAAAAAGTCCACCAAATTTTGCTTTTGAATGGAGATACCCTTCCTTTTTTTCTTTTTTTCTTTTTTTCCAAATTATTAACTTTTATAAGTTGATAAGATTTCTCGCGAATTTCTCCCATGAACTTCTAGGTCACTCAAGGTGCTACTTTCTACTTACAGACAATACCGTTTTAACTGCGTTTTGCAGGTCTTCGTTAAGTTGAAATTGATGTGCGAATTACACAAATAGAAATAAAATCTTATTCGTGATGATTTAGAAGTAAAAGATAAATTCGTTTCAGTGTAAGATATGAAATTGCATTTACCCTCCTTTGAATATTGCTTTTACACTAACTCTTAGACTTTTAAGCAAAAGGAGGTAGATATAAAATACA
>NC_051422.1:13819008-13836508 GCF_015228065.2 Penaeus monodon
AAAACAATAATGACAGGGATAATGATATCAGTAAGATTATAAGATAGTATCAGTAATAACCATAATCATAATAAGAAAGTTATAGAAAGCGTAGACTTAAGATTCAATAACAGAGACTGTGGGTGTAAGAGAGTGCCTGATGCACCCGCTTCATGACCTTGCAAGGAGGACGTGCCTGCAACATGCAACATACCCGATAAATATGAGGTTACATGGGACCAGGAAAGGCGGATGGGGAGAGCCAGAAGAGAGGGGAAAAAGAGATGTGAAGAGATAAACGAAGGAAGGAGGAATATAGTGAAAAGCAAGCAAAGAGAATTGAATAAAGCACAAGGGGGAAACAGAAGATAAAGTAAAGGGGAAACTTATAACAGAGATGGAAAATAAATACCCAGAGAAGGGAACATAGAGGATTCGGCTAACTGAAAAAAGGTGGAAAAAATATATTTATAAAAAAGAGAAAAGGCAATACTGGCACAGACAAATCGAAGGGAAAGCAAAACGAGAGTGAAAATGGGAAAGAGGCAGAAGCAAGAAGGAAACAACTTTAGGAAAAGGAAATTAGGAAGTCACTTGGAATTACTGTTAGTAATGGAAGATGTCAGCAAAGTTGTTGGTGGATGGAAGTGAAAGTAATCAGACGAGAAGGGAAATCGCCTGAAAGGTGATTTGAATTAATAACGTCAGCTACACTTAAGAGGAAGCTTGTATCTTTCTTCCATATATTTCTATTTTTATTTTATCTTCTTGTATTGTTCTTCCTCTTTCGTTTGATTTTGTTTCTTTTCTTTCCTTTTCTTTATTACTATCTCATTTTCTGATTCTCTCTGTGCTATATTGACATTTTGCCCCACACGCATATGCATGATTTATAATCACGTGTAATCCATAGGCGTAGATAGACCTATGGCGTGTGTACTAACATGACTCATATCCTCGCCTCCCCATGCATGATTAATAAGCAAACACAATAGAAGATAAGCATAAACAACAAACGATAAAGTTCCAACGCAGAAAACCTTGAATGAATTATGTCTATTCCTAAAAAAAAAAAAAAAAAAAAAAAAAATATATATATATATATATATATATATATATATATATATATATATATATATATATATATATATATATATATATATATATAAAGTTCCAAGGCAGAAAATCCTGACTGAATTACATTTTCATTTCTCTTAAAAAAAAAATAACAAGTTCCACATCAGAAAACCTGGAAGAATAAGTTTTACTGATCTTTAACAAGCTTCCATTTTGTTTTATTGTCCCTGTGCCTATTTGAAAAGCTCCCAAGGCTGTTTCGATTTCCGTCGCATGCTTCACTATCAAGGAAATAAAACATTTTATGATCTCATGACGTAAGCGGCGTGGGGACTTCCACGGCAAGGTCACCTGAAGAGTAAGGGAAAGTCAGGTCATGAAAGGTTGAATGAGTTAGGTGACCTTTTCTCTTTTCTTTATATGTCTTTGTATCAGTCTGTCCATCTATCTACTCTCTCTCTCTCTCTCTCTCTCTCTCTCTCTCTCTCTCTCTCTCTATATATATATATATACACACATATATATATATATATATATATATATATATATATATATATATATATATATGATATATATATATTATTATATATATATATATTATATAATCTATATAATACTATTATCTATTATATATATATATTATATATTATATATATTTATATATATATTATTAATTATATAATATTATATATATATATATATATATATATATATGATCAAAGTATATAATAATATTATATAGATGTAGGACCGTATTCTCCTTACTTCTTTTCCTCTTTCCATCCACATACTCTTACCTATCAAACCTCTCTATCTATCAAGCTCTCACCCTCTATCCCCCTATCTATTCATTCTTCTGTTCTATCACCGGCCTCTCTCCCTTTTTGGACCGTAATGAGGGAGCTCTCACATTTCCATTACCGGGATGACAGAGTTCCCCCGCTGATGCGAAGGATGATTATGATAATTCAATGGCATCGACCAAGAACGAAACGAAAATAATGATTGGATCTCATGACAGAGCGAGAGCCATTTCGGTAAATGACTTCTTTTTCTCTTTCCTGTATTTATACTTTCTCTTTGTCTGTCTGCCTTTCTCTCTCTCTCTCTCTCTCTCTCTCTCTCTCTCTCTCTCTCTCTCTCTCTCTCTCTCTCTCTCTCTCTCTCTCTCTCTCTCTCTCTCTCTCCATATGTGTGTGTTTGTGTGTACACACACACATACACACACATATATGTATATATATATATATATATATATATATATATATATATATATATATATATATATATATATATATATATATATATA
The DNA here is from genome assembly GCF_015228065.2 of Penaeus monodon. Classification (NCBI taxonomy): domain Eukaryota; kingdom Metazoa; phylum Arthropoda; class Malacostraca; order Decapoda; family Penaeidae; genus Penaeus; species Penaeus monodon. The sequence continues at coordinate 13,821,374 of NC_051422.1, forward strand.
TATATATATATATATATATATGTATATATATATTATGTACACACATATATGTATACATTTAGATGCTTCTTTTATGACTTCTTGTCATCTTATTTCTATTTTTTTATATCTTTAACGAATCTGCAACATTTTTTCAGACGGATCATTACAGATACTGCAACATTACAAGACCGCTAAAGCTGCTCAAATCCCCTGCAAATGAGAAAAATAGGTAATAGAGGCAACGGAAAATTCTTTTTCCAGCAATAGAAGGTAACAGCCCAATTAGATGAACCGCTGATACTTATAAGAGTAAGGATAATGCTCTTCTTGCGAAAAGGTAAATCAGTATAAAAGCTTATTAATTCATTTTGAATTTTCCTCGGAATCTTTACTGGTTATTGGGTTGAGGTCATCAGTAGCTTATTCATAAGCACTGTAGTTCGCTCTGAAAAAAAATAGTAGACAGGAATAAACAATCATATAACCTTATACATTAGACCTAACTAAAAAAAGATTGTATTTTTTTTTTTTTCAAAATATTAGTTAACCGAAGTGAAACAAAGCAATCCGCAATCCAGTCCTCTTCCAGATAAATTATTCACTCTATATAAGGAAGACACGTACATGCCTTTTAAGGGTCTCTTAGAATCTCGTCAGTAAACCGTAACCTCTCCTTGGACCAGTCTCGGTGCAAGAGCGTGCGTGACTGTAGCCTTTGGAAGTCGACTCTGTTTATAAACATCAGAGATTGCCAATTCTGTCAAGTCTGTGATACGGGCGAGCCTTGACTTGAAAATTCATTTTTTTCTCTCTCTCATTCGTTTAGTTTTGCATATTTCATTCTCTCTCTCTCTCTCTCTCTCTCTCTCTCTCTCTCTCTCTCTCTCTCTCTCTCTCTCTCTCTCTCTCTCTCTCTCTCTCTCTCTCTCTCTTTCTGTGTGTGTGTGTGTGTGTCTGTCTGTCTGTCTGTCTGTCTGAATATGTAGGAATGTATGCATGAACACCCATAGTGACGATCCCCCCCCCCCCGTAAATTCTCCCCGCCTCCTCACTCCGCTTAAAACCTAATCAACACATTCCTCGAGACCGTTCCGAATGAGTTAAAGACGGCAGTTTGTCAAGTCCTCATTAGGTATACACTTACCTACTTAACCTCAAGGATGACATCAAGGTTGAGTGGGAGGTCTCACGCCTGGTTTCCGAGGGCCAGTGGGTAAAGGGGAGGGAGGGGGAGGTAGGGACGTTGGCACAGTGCCTATTATGTGTCTTATGTGTATTTAAGCGATTCGAGCGTGGGCGTGAGGCGAGATTTAGAGTAAACGGCTGTCCGCTTCTGTTTAAGTATTTTAGTATGTAAGAGTGTCCATGCATTCAAATATCTCGTGCGCGTGGCGGTCCACACATGCCGGCCGAGTGTTCAACTGTATTTTCAAGCTGATTTATATGTTATTACAATCCTATCACATCTCTTGGGAAAATGACGATGATTAGAAAGATTAAGTATATGAAAACTTTGATGGATGACTGCACGAGGACACAAATAACTAAATTGATGAAATAATAATGGTTTTGATGTTGACAGTAAAAATAAAACTTGATAATGAAAGATGATAATGCGATGTAATTGATGATAATGTCAGCAATAACAAATTAACAGATTAACAGGAGTTTAGTGAGCATTCCCGATCAAACAAAGGCAGGTGCAGGGATAATGAAGATTAATAAACGGACATTGAAACTGAAGACGGTGTGTATGTATATATATATATATATATATATATATATATATATATATATATATATATATATATATATATGTATACACACACACAAATGCATACATGCACTTCTTATCATTATTATATCTAACTATATCCATCTCCTTCTTTTAACGGTAGGTTCATGTCTGAGCCGCCGTGGTCACAGCATGGTACTTAATTGTATTTTTCATGTTGTGATGCTCTTGGAGTGTGTACGTGGTAGGGTCCCCAGTTCCTTTCCACGGAGAGTGCCGGTGGTACCTTTTAGGTAATTATTCTCTCTATTTATCCGGGCTTGGGACCAGCACTTGACTTGGGCTGGCTTGGCCACCCAGTGGCTAGGTAGGCAATCAAGGTGAAGTTCCTTGCCCAAGGGAACAACGCGGCGGTCGGTGACTCGAACCCTCGAATTCGGATTGCCGTCGTGACAGTGTTGAGTCCGACGCTATTACCATTCGGCCACCGCGGCCTTAACTATATCCATATCTATCCATATATATATATATATATATATATATATATATATATATATATATATATATATATAGTGAAATGATATGCAGTAGAAGAAAAATAACTTTCAAAACCTAGAAGCTATTCTAAATTATTCGATCTGTTTTTGCTCTGTCAGTGCTCATTTCCATTTCTCATATTTCCCTTATTTTCTATTTTTGTAGCAGGTTTTATGGCCTTCTGGGTTATTTGAGAGCTTTATGCAGTACAGAAATAGACTTTTATTCTGTATTATCAGCAATTTTGATTGGTGTCGCTTTTACTCATATTGTTTCTATGATCATCACCAGCATGCAACCATCATCAATATCACCATCCTTATCTTTCAGTATTTTCATCGCTACTACTATTATTCTTACGGCTGCTACTACTACTACTATTACTACTGCTACTGCTACTACTACTACTATACTACTACCACTCCTATTCTACTACTACCACCACCACCACTCCACTACTGCTGCTGCTGCTGCTGCTGGTATTACTACTACTTCTACTACTTCTACTATTAATATTACTACTACAGCTACTACTACTATACGACTGTCACTACGACTACTATTCCTATGACAACAGAACTCAAGTATTCAAAATATGAAACAAGGTGCAAAGTAGGTTATAAGACCAAAATATTATCACATCACAGGAAACCCACACAGATCATGAAACCTGACATAAATGTAATAATAATAAGAGTAAAGACCATGTTTACGACCTCGATATAAAACTGTAGATTAATGTAGAGGTCGACGTCCCACAGCTATAGAAGAAGGGGGACTTGCAGCAGCCAGAAGGAGGGGCATGTAGAGCGTCTTTAAAAATAGATACAACGTGCAGAAGGTACCTTGGTTTTAAAATAGGTGAGTGTGTGGAAGAGAGGGAGAATTAAGGAGAGAGAGAGGGGGGGGGATGGGGAGGCAGGGAGAGAGAAAGAGGAAAAGAGGGAGAAAGGGAAGACATGTGTATATGTTGAATAGAAGAGAGATAGATAGAGAGGAGGGGGAGAAAAAGAAAGATTAGTTTGCACTGTGCGCAGCGCAAAGTTATGACGTGTTTTTTATATATAATGGTTTTGTGGATTTAGATCGTTTACAACGGCGTTTAGTCGTTCGTGGGAGTGACATCTAACTGTTTTCTCGTTTGTTTGTTTTTTATTATTATAAAGAAAGAAAGACTGAGACATATAAAAAGAGGAGACAGATAGACAAACGGAAAGACTTAGACAGAGAGGAGAGATAGACAGACAGGGAGAGAAAGAGAAAGATAGGGATTTGTAATTAGCCTTGAATAGATCGCGTGTGTGTGATTTCTGGGAACGGGTGTGTCGCCGTATATTCTAAACAGTCTGAATTCACTAAATAATACGAGCTGATATATGGCCGATCGTTGATAAGGCCAGGTAGATCATGCAGACAAGGAATGCCAAATTGAGCGGAAAGGCAAGTTGCCAGTTGGACAATAAGTGAAATTTACATACGAGTAAAAACAAAAAAAACAAAAATCCTCACGAGAATCATGAAAAGAAAAAGAAATAAAAACTCTTAGACGCATGTAGTGAGGCACAGAAGGAAGTGTGTCAAATAGCACCTCTCGCCTTGTAACATCCCATGACGTTGATATCTTGCGATGCTTCGTTTTGCAACGTGAGTCGATGTTCTGGGAGTTTGTCAGCGTGGGGAACGGTGGGGGGGGGGGGGGGGCCGGAGAGAAAGGGCGGATCGTCGAAAGGGAAGAAGCCGAGGAAAGAGAAGGAAGCCAAGAGAGGAAAGCAATGGTGAAAGGAGAGATGAGAAAAAATCTCACTCTCTTTGGCTTATAGTTTGTGATATATGTGTGTTTGTGTATATATATATATATATATATATATATATATATATATATATATATATATATATATATACATATATATATGTATATATATATATATATATATATATATATATATATATATATATATATATATATATATATATATATATATGCGTATATATACTATATATAGTGTACATGTGTGTGTGTGTGTGTGTATGTGTGTGTGTGTGTGTGTGTGTGTGTGTGTGTGTGTGTGTGTGTGTGTGTGTGTGTGTGTGTGTGTGTGCATGCGTGCGTGCGTGTTCGCTTACACCATCAAGCTGTTGGCGTTAAATCACATGTGGGAACGGATGTCTCGTGTGTGTGTGTTCGCGTGTGCGCGTGCGCGTAAGTGTGTGCGTGCCTCCTTATGGATATACCAACAGTAAACACAAACCCCAGATCCGCACCGCACTCTGAAATAACCCGACCGCCAAACCCCTCCCGAGATTAACCACAGGGAAGCATCATAACTCCGCCTTTACAACCTGCTGGAGTTTAATATCGTTGCCGAATCGCGTGCGCCGTCACACCGGAGCCCGTGACGGAGGTGTTCCTGCGCGGAGGCCGAGAGCAGGAGCTCTGATGGACGGAGAGATTGCGGTCACGAGAGCCTCCGGTGGCCTTGGCAAGATCCGCAGTCCCGCGTAGGCCGTCTTGGAGCAGGTGGGGGGGGGGGGGTGCTTGCGGCCTTGCTTGGTGACTCGTTTGTTGTTGTTATTAATGTTATTATTATTATTATTATATATATTTTTTATGATTATTTTTCGGTCCGAGGTTCAACAAGAGGTTTATTTTTTATGGTTAGACTTTTAAAAAATAGAGAAAAAAATATTCATAATTTATAATATGATAAATTAGATGGTCGGTCAATTCATTAACTTTAATACAATACCTTTTCGTTTCACTTCTTCCACTGAATTACACATTTCCCCCATCCATGTAGATGTATATACACCAGCAGATCTAAATTTCCACTCTCTGTCCATCCATCTTTCCATCCATCTAGCCATCAATCCATCTATCATGGTCAGGCGGCCTACGTCACGCAGGCTAGTTTCTATAACCTTCAATTTATCGCATTATTCAACGAGCCCTCAACCGCAATCCCGATCCAAGCGAGAGAGAAAAATATTGGAGTTCGTCGGCTTCCATTTGAGGTTATTTCCAGGCAGTTTCTCTCCCTTTCTTCCTTTCCCTTTTAATATTTGACTCGGTTGCCTCAATCCCACAAAATACATGTACACGTATACATATATATGCACACACATACATCATGTTGGTACACAGACATGCACACACATGTACGCGTGCACACACACACACACACACACACACACACACACACACACACACACACACACACACACACACACACACACACACACACACACACACACACCTTTACTTTCTCCTTTCTCTGTTTACATCTGCCATTCGCTCCCTCGTTAACGGTCTTTTAGTTAATTTTTCCATCTCTCATATTCTCTCTTGATACTTATGATGCTTCTTTTATATTCATTCTTATCATTATTTTTACTCTCGGTAATTCACCACTCAATATTCTTTAATTCACTATAACTCCTATCACTATCAGCGTCTTTTCCTGTCACTGTTCTTCACAGTTCTTATTCACTCGCCAATCTACGATATTTCTATTCATTCACTGTTATTTACTATTCTATTTCATTCACTATTCCTCGCTCACTATTTACCACTCACTCACACTATTCCCATTCACTCCCCATTCATCCACGCTTACTATCACCCATTCACTATTCACACTATTCCAATTCACTCACTATTCTGATTACTCCCACTCACCCATTATTTTACAATCACTATCACTCTCTGTCACTGACATTAACCCACACTGTTGTCATTTTTCCCACTTTCTCTTCAATTCTTCTGTATCCCCATTTTCATTCATAGAAGCGAAGGCCAGAGAGAGATTTCCATTTTCCGATTATTATCACTGTCAGCATTTTCTCTAACTGAACCCTTGGCGACGATTTCGGTTTCAGAGCGCAGGCTAGATAAGATATTTCCTCATTCGTTTATCAGCGTCATTAACATTATAGTTGTTATCATTATATTACAATACTATAGTACTATATTTCTGTTTTTATGATCGCAACTATTATCATTATCATTACTTGACTTTTTTATGAATAAACTTTTTTTTTTATTCCTCACTGTATATGAGTTAGCAGACTAAGGTAAACAAACCTAGATTATAAGTTAAACAAATATAGATTATGTAAACATTCTTCGATTATGATGTGCATATTTGAAACTATTATTTATATTGCAAACTTAAGAGATTGCACAATTTCCTCTGCACTCGATACGGTGTTGCAGGCATGTCCAACAAGTGTTTAAAAAAAGAATCAAAATGCACGTTGTTTCACTGTATTCAACAATTTTTTATGGGATATAACGTTAAAATATATATTTTCCTCTCTTGACGCTAATGAATCTATATATAACATTTCTTCCCAGATCATTCTGACGCCACTTTCGGACAAGCATTTGAACAATAAAAACCATGCTATGTTGCGCTTCCTTTAAACGTACGAGTTAAATCTGCCTTAAATTTGACAGAAAGCTTTACACAAAAGACTGACGTCATCAGTTTCCGTACGAGTGTTACGTACGGGTTCGTATGAATCGGAAGTACACCGTAACCAAGAAAAAGAAATTTGGTTTAATGCGGTTAAATAAGAAAATTTAATAATAATGATAGTTATGATGATTATGATGACTGGGAGGAGGATGATGATAATAATTGTATTAATAATAATAATGATGATGATGGTGATAATAATAATGATAATAATTGTTATTATTAATATTATTTTTTTTATAATGATTATAATGATAATGATGATAATAATAAGGACACTAATAACAACAACAATAATAGTAATAATAATAATAATAATAATAATGATAATAACAAGAACAACAACAATGATGGTCATATTGAAAATAAACAACAATGATAATAATGATAAAGATAACAAAAATATGTTGAGAAATACTGAAGGGAAAACAAACAATAAATAATGACTAAACAAGACAAAACAAACAAAAAGAAAGCCAACTATTATCAAACCCCAAATTAGGAAATGAATAGAAATGATGACAGAATTATAATAAGAAAAAAGAAAAACACTTGGTGTCCAAACCTTCGCATATGTAAAAAAAATATAATTTATGCAAGCATTTTGTACCAGTGAAAACAAAACCTACGTGCTTGGAAACAGGCACGCGCGTATGAATGAATGTAAGTGAGTGCGCGCGCATGCGTGGCTGGCCCTATAACCCAGTTCAAACGGTTACGCCGACGCCGGATGTTGCCAGTTCAGGCGAACGGTATTTCCAGTTTCCGTCGCGTCTCGCCGTTCGCTCGCGGGGCTAAGGGCCGGTCCGCGAGGGGGGTGGGGGGGTGGAGGGTAAGGAGAAGATAGGTGCAGTTCATTCAGGAGGGGATATGTAGAGGTTGGTGAAATCGATACAGTATATCGATATAGATGTAGATTTATTACAGATTTGGATACGTAAAAACAACTCTGTGTGTGTGTGTGTGTGTGTGTGTGTGTGTGTGTGTGTGTGTGTGTGTGTGTGTGTGTGTTTTCCTCCCTCCTTGATACTGCTTTTATGAATTAGTGTAAGACTTTATCTGTTTGTCTTGTAAAATATTCTAGGAAATGTACGTTTTCCTCATGTCCACCTGGGATGTTACCGTTTTCTCAATCTTGTTTTCTACATAACTAAGAGGCCTTGAATCCAACCACTAGTATCTTTCGTAACTGAAGATAAAACAGACGATATATAATACTATTTCTAAATCATGATAAAGTTCAAGATGACAACAAAATGTGAAATCGTATTGAAAAAAATTAAGATTATGTTTTTTTTTCATATTATTACGCAAGAGTGACTGGCGACTGGCTCAGAAACAGGACTGGTCGTTGGACTGACATGCTTAAGCCTTGAAATATTTAATCTAGTACTTCACATACTTGCTTCATAAGGATTGGTGTTCTGGATTTTTTTTTTCTTTTTTTTTTAGAAAACTAGATTCGTGTGAATGTGAAATTTGATCAGTGTTTGCACACTTCCTGGAACTGCCTGGGTCTTTCTTCTCTCTCGTTCTCTCCCATTTTTTTCTCTCTCTCTTTCTCTCTTTCTCTCTCTCTCTCTCTCTCTCTCTCTCTCTCTCTCTCTCTCTCTCTCTCTCTCTCTCTTCTCTCTCTCTTTGCTTCTTTCTTCCTTCTTCTCTTTCTTCTCTCTCTCTTTCTCTCTCTCTCTCTTTCTCTCTCTCTCTCTCTCTCTCTCTCTCTCTCTCTCTCTCTCCCACTCTTTCTCCCTCCCTCCCTATCTTCCTCTGTCTCTCGTTTAATTTTTTTTCAGCAGCAAAACTAATTCATCTAACTGAATTATATGCTCCTCTCATCACCATCGTAATCAGGCACATAATTACACGAGCTCGCAACTCAGGCGAAGTACCAGAGTCCTAATCCCGTGCATTACGTGAGAAGCGTACCATGTAAAAATATTATTATTAGAGGCTCCAGCTTTTATGCAGTGAGGGAACGTGCAGTCAGAAAGCTGGGATTGAGGTGGTGTTCACTTAATTTCTTTGCCTTTTTTATATTTATTTTGTTTGCTTATTTGCGTGTGTTGTTTGATTCTTTGTTTGTGTACGTGTGTTTGTACGTGTGTTGTTGTTGTTTTCGTTCTTCTTGACTTCACTTCTTCTCTTTATAAATAAGTCTTATTTCTACCCCCTCTCCCCTTTCTTCACTCTTCTCTATCCTTTCCTTCTCAATAAACACCTTATCCTCCTTCTCTTTGTTATTCTCTCCCTCGCTTGCACCCCCTCTCCTCTTTCCTATCTCCTCTCCATCTCTTTCGCCCACCACCTTCCTCTCAATCTCTTTCGCCCACCCTCCCTCCCATCCCTTCTCTTTCTTATTTCTTCACTCCACCTTTATACGCACCACCCCTTTCCCCTTCCCTCCCTCCCTTCCTCCCTTCCTCCCTTCCTGCCTCTTCCCTCCACTCAGGTACGCACACCCCTGCCTCCCTTCGTTCCTCCCTCCTTCCCTCCCTCCTTCCCTCCCTCCCTACGTCCCACGCTGTTGTTCGAGTTTACATACTTGAGCTGAAGCCGTTTCGGAGTCCTGTTTGTGAATCGATAGCCACGCCCACTACTCTTTAGTCCCGCCCCATTCACCCCCCCCCCCTCCTCCTCCTCTCCTCTCCTCCCCCGTGCTCCCTCACCTGAAAATGAGAAAAAATACCTGTATTACCCATAGCATCACGAACTTAATTGAATTCCATAGATTTTCCAGAATCTTGTTAATATGCTAAAAAAAAAAATCACGATATCTTACACATTAGTTTAGAAGATGGAGATTCTGGATCCAGTTTCTAAAAATAGAACTTGCACATTCCAGCCTCTTGCTGAACGAGAGAGGAGCGTGTAGGGGAGGAGGGGGAGGGGAGAAGGAGAGAAAAGAGGGGGTGGGGGAAGTATAACGATTTTACTTGATTATATTCCCTTTTGCTCTCGCGTTTTGCTTGTACTTGATGAAATAGTATAAGTTGATAACAATTGAAAATAAATGAATAAAAGACCAGGTTTATTTTCTTTACTCTGACCTTTCACTTCACGTAGACTTCTACACCGAATAAGTATTTAAGAATAACAAAGAAAGTAAAGAGTAGATATATTTCGCGTGACAACTGCCTCCTACGCCCACCCGGCCACCGACTCGCCCGCCATGAGAATTGCATGTCGGACCAGCCATTATCCCAGGGTAAGAGTCCTTTATATGACGCATTGGCAACTCGGGGCGAGAGGGGTGTGGGGGGGGGGGGTAAAGGAGAGAGAAAACTGGATCGATTTTATTGAATGATTTTCCTGCGGCTTGGCTGATTTCTGGCTGGAAGCGTGACAAAGCACGTTGTTTGCTCCTCGAGACTCGCGTGGTGGGGCGGTTTTCGTGTGACGTCACGACCGCCTGGGTCCAGCCTGTTTATTTATTTATTTACTTCTGGCGGATATGCATATATAAGTATGGTCAAACATAAATATGAGCACACACGCATGCACACACACGCACGTGCACACGCACGCACGCACGCACGCACGCACGCACGCACGCACGCACGCACACACATCACATACACACACACACACTCACACACACACACACACACACACACACACACACACACACACACACACACACACACACACACACACACACACGTGTGTGTGCGTGTGTGTGTGTATATATTTATATATATATATATATATATATATATATATATATATATAAAACACAAACCCTCATTATATAACCACGATATCGAAATGTAACATACCCACGTATACTGTAAATATCTTTACCGATAGAATTCCACTTTATGAAGTCAAACATGGTGTTACAGGAATAAGAAATGTTGTTTTGACTGTTATGGTTCTAATATATCATTTAAAAAGCCATAAGTACAAACCTGTTTATGGATATATTGCAAACATGTTAAGAACATCATTGCTACCTTGCATGACCAGCCCCTCCCACTCTACGCGGCTGGGAGTAAGAGTACCGGCATCAGACTGGGGTCAAAGTTTAGGCATAATGGGACTGACCACAATAACGCATTGTTTCAAGCCATAATAAAGATGTTCCTCTTTGGAAACAGGGCGAAATTCTACTTCCAGATGGCGTAAAATCTCTACGATTTTGTGACATCGTACTTTGAATTCAAAATAAAATCTATTTGTTCGTCTGTTAATTATCTACTTAATCTGACCATAACGAGATAATAGTTCAAAATCATGTATTCCCTTTTCTTAGCTTTGTAATAACTCGTCGTTTCATCAAAAACTTTCCACTTTGCCAAGCGAACTATAACATTACAGTTACTAAAAAAAAAAAAAAAAAAAAATCTTGTTATAACTGACTCCTACACACGAGTAACTTTCATCCGTAATGCAAATTGGCACAAGGACAAATTGACACAGTTTGTTTAATGGTTTTCAACGGAAGTTATGGAGAATATGCAAATCATCCGTTCTTAACAACTTCGGTCCCGTATGAAAGTCGTAAATTGAGGAGAATGATTATGGGTTTTTAATTTTTTTCTTTTCTTTTTTACTCGTTTCCTTGATTTGGGCATCTTTATTTTTGCTTGTTTCGCTGCTTCTTTGGGAGTGTTTTGTATACTGAGGTGGAGGAATCTCTAGTAGTATTATCATCATCGCAATCTTCACAAGATAATTAATAACTGTTATCATCACCGTCACCATCACTATCACCATCACCATCACCATCACCATCATCATCATCATCATCATCATCATCATCATCATCATCATCATCATCATCATCATCATCATCATCATCATCATCATCATCATCATCATCATCATCATCTTCATGTTCATTTCATTATCATTTTCATCACCATCACCACCTATGCATTCCGACCTGTGCGTTGATGGAAAGCGAGAAGGAAGAAAAAAAAAGAAGGAGAAAAGGGAAGAGTGAAAAGACGGAGGGAAATGGGGGGAAGGTGACGATAGACAGAGGAAGGGGGAAGGGGAAAGGATAGAAAATGGGAGATGAAGGGTAGATGGAAAGAGGGGAAACGGGAAGGAAGGAGGAGTGCGAGGGAAAGCGGGGAAGAATAGAGGAAAAGGGAAAAGGATAAAGGGAGGGAAAGGAAGATTAAAGCAAATGAAAGGGAAAGGGAAAGGGAGAAGGAGTGAGAGGGGAAGAGGGAAGAGTAGAGGGAGATCGGAAAAGAGGGAAGGGGGGGAAGGGAGAGAGGGAAAGGAAAGGGAAAGAGAAGAAGGGGAAGGGGAAGGGAGAGAGAGGAAGGGGAAGGGAGAGAGAGGAAGGGGAAGGGGAGAGAGGAAGGGGAAAGGGAGAGAGAGGAAGGGGAAGGGAGAGAGAGGAAGGGGAAGGGAGAGAGGGGAATGGAGGGGGGAGGGGAAAGACCTTCACTGGAAGAGCGCGTGCGAAAGGGCGGCAACCGGAAGTGCTCACTGTAAAGCATGGCCAGCTCGGACGCCCCACTTCCGGTGAGATTGGCAGGATGACCCCTCCACCTATTCCCCCCTTCCCCCTCCCCCCCCCTGCCCTTCCCCCTTTTCCCTCTCCACCTCTTATCTTCTCTCCACTTTTTCTCTCTCTACCTCCCGCTCTACCTTTACCTCTCATTTCTCCCGTCTCCACTTTTTGCTTTCTTCTCCTTCTCTGCCTCTATTTCCCTTACCCTGTTTTTCCCTTTCTTTCCCTTTTCCCTTGACCCCTGTTCCTCCCAACACTCCCCCCCTACTCCCCCATATAGTATATAATGATAATCTTTCTCTTTTCTTTCTTCTCCTATTTTCGTTTTCTTTCCTCTTTCTGTTTATTTTCTTTTTCTTTCTTTCCATTCCCTTTGTCTTTTCCCTTTTCCTCTCTTTTTCTTCTTCTTTCTCTTTTCATTCTTTTCTTTTCTACCTTTCCTTTTTTGTGGAGGCGAATGCACGGACGTTTTCCATTATTTTGTTAGAGTCTGTACGGGTGACCTCATCCCTGTGCGCATCATCGGGTTTCTTTGTATTTTGCATTCAAGGCCCTTTTTTGTGGTGGTCGTTGTTCTGTGTTCCTCTGGCGGCCTATTTGTCTGTATGTCTGTCTGGTTCTCTCTCTCTCTTTGTGTGTGTGTATGTGTGTGTGTGTGTGTGTGTGTGTGTGTGTGTGTGTGTGTGTGTGTGTGTGTGTGTGTGTGTGTGTGTGTGTGTGTGTAAATAAATAAATAAATAAATAAATAAATATATACATATACATATATAAACACATATATACATATATACATACATGTGTGTATATATATTTACATATATTTAGATATATGGTACATACATACATTCATACATACGTACATGCATACATACGTGCATGCATACATACATATACATGCCATTATGTATGTATATATACATACATATTTATATACATATTATGCAAACATACTAGTTATTAAAATATGCTTTTAAAGCCTATATAATATTTTTTAACCGTAAAAAGTAGAAAATGATAGCTTCACCGCGGCCGGGCAATCACTGACCGCAAACAGCTCAGACAGATGTGCTTCGGGTAAATTCGGAAGTCAAATCGGCCACAGAAAGTTAATCAGTAAGTCTCCCCAGCTCATACACACGTGCGTTTGTGTGTGTGTGTGGTTGTATGTATGTATGTATGTATGTTTATATATGATACAATCATACTACCGCAAACGAAGACAAAAATGCGCCTGTAACGCCCAGCCCGACCCGTGCACGCGAAGGGAACCATCTCGCTGCTGAGCCGTGGTCGAACGTGACATCGCCCGTGTGACGATTATCAACAAATTGGCAACTTTCACTCTTTCACTTTTCATCGTCTTCGGGATCAGGGGGAAGGGGGAGGGGGGAGGGGGGGTCGAAGAGGAAGGAAGAAGTTGAGATTAGGGGAAGGGGGGAGAGGGGAAGGGGAGGGGGGAGAAGGAACGGGGAAAGGGAGGGGAGGGGGAGTCGAAAGTAAAGGGAGGGGAGAGGCAGAGAGAGGAAGTTGAGAAGGGGGGAAGGGAAGGGCTAGATAAGGGAGAAGGAAGGCCAAGAATAGGGGAGAGAGCGAATAGGGTGGGATGAAAGGCAAGTTATATAAAGAGAAAAATAGGGGTGGGGGGGAGTAGGTTCCAATCAGAGTTTCGTAATCCATGATGTGATATAAGATTTTTTTTTTTTTACGAAGCATAGTCGCAGTTACATAGGGAAAATAAGCAGTAACGTTTCAGTTTAAACTATACTCCTCATCATAATCATTATCATCATCATTATTGTTATTTTTATCATTATTCAGTCATTCATTCATTCATTTATTATTTCTTTTTTTTCATTTTCGAAGACCAGTTGTTCTGATTTCCCTTTATTCCTTTCTCTATTGTTCTTATCCGATGGCGTGTGTAAACCGACACCAAATATGCAAAAAAGCATACGCACTACAGTATTTACATTCACGCTCTTTAACATACGATCATAACGTAATCGTTGCAACAAATCTCCCCTCTTCTCTCTTTCTATCCTCTTTTTTGTCCATCATTTAGTCTTTTTCCCTCTCTTTCCTTCCTTTCTTTCTCTTTTCTTTCCCTCTCTCATCGACCTTCACCTCGTGTTACCTTCTCTTTCATCTTTCTTTCTTTCTTCTCTCCTCCTCTCTCATTTCCTCAACCTTTTCACCGTTCTTAGCCCTTTCTCCTTTCCCTCATCTTCTCCCCCGCATTTTCCTTCCCGATCTGAAGCCTCAAAGAAGCCTCCTCATCGATCTCCCTTCATCCACTGTGAAAACACTCTCCCGGTTCCTTTTTGTAACCGCCAGTTGTCATGGCAACCACCGACGCCATTTCTGTTAGTCGCGCTTTTGTTTTTTTACTTCTGTTTTCTGCATGCAACAGATGATAACTTTTTTCTCGCCTTTTTTTTTTTTTTTTTCAGTATCACGAAAAGGATTGTTGAAGGTCAATTTTTAGTTATGATACGTTCGTGTGAGTCAACGTTATGGTACGTTATGGTACGATATCATACGAAAAGAATAGAAAAGCACCACAAAGGAGACACCAAAAAGAGTTCAAAACCATTTAAAAGTTACAGCAGGTTCGGTTGAATCTCATTCATTCTTAGATCTATGAATCCCTCTGTCTATAGTTACAGGAATCGAAACCTTTATCTGATTAATAATACATTTAATACGATTAACAATATAAATATGAAAATCAATAAAATATATCAAAAGGTCTAAAAAAGAAAATAAATAAACATTAAAAAAAATAAATGAATAAACATAACATTAAAAATATTAAAAATAAATTGAACATATAATATATAACATATAAACATATTCTAAGCGGTTCGACTTTGATTTTTAAAGCTTTCTCATTTACTGGTTCCCCTGCTCTCTCGGCCAAGTGGACCGGATAT